>NC_047666.1:19270900-19570900 GCF_011762505.2 Arvicanthis niloticus
AATATTCCTAAAATATATCGTTTCGTATTGGTACAAAAACCAACTACTTAGTCCTTTGAACCAGAGTTACTTCAGCCTATCATAAATCACTACTTAGCCCTGGTGCTTGCAGAACACCCCCTCATTAAGACTCTCCACAATTTTTTCTATGTCTAGACATTCAGAATTTTTCTTTTATATGCCATTGATATTGTTCACGTTATTGAAGTCAGAATTTGGTTGAATTAAGACAACTGGTATTATCTACATAGGATCTTCCAAACCCAGGATCCTTTGCACAGCTAGTTAATGAAGCAGCCTTTATCATAAAAATTTAAACATTTTTATGATAAAGTGTCTATAGTGACTGTTTCAATAAACTGTATTTTTACAAACCCAGGTGGTCCAGAATTTATAGACAGAATAATATCTTTGGACTTGCCTGAAACCACCAATAATTGCTTATGTGAAAAGACTCATGCAATTCAACCATTGCACTTCTGCACTTCTAGCAGACCCTAAAATACCAGCTAGGTCACATGGCTAATAACTACAGCTCCAGTAATCTTTTGACTGCTGTGGCTAGATGCATACACTTGTAAAACTATACTTACAGACAAATATATACAAATAAATACATCTTAAAATATATCTTTTAAATGATTATTTCAGACAACCACAAGGGAGCTTGGAAAAAAATACTTGAAAACATAGGAATCCAAACTATCCAGTGTTGTGGCCCGAGCTACCCCACGCTTGGGGGCCAGAAATGTTGAGAGCCACTCTGCCCCACACTTGGGGACCAAAATGTCTCGGACCGTTCTGTCAATGTTGGAACCCGCACTGCCAAAAGCCTTGGGGGCTCAATTGTCCTGCACTGTCCCAAGCAGCTCCGGTCCACAGGGTGGGGTTCAGCAAGAGAGAGTGAGGATGGACACGAGGAATGGAGGCCAGACAGAGTGTGATTCAATCCCGTTTATTCTTCAGTCTCTCTTCTCCTCTCCAAGTCCCAAGTCTCAAGTTACTAGTCCCTAGTGCCTAGTCCCCAGTGCCTCCAAGTTCCAAGTTTCTTCTTCCAAGTGCTAAGTGCCTAATGTCTAATAAGTCTTCTTCCTCAATGCCTAATTCCTACTCCAAGTTGTACTCCAAGTTGTACTGCCTAACCTAATTCCTAGTTCCAAGTTGTACTGCAAGTTATACTGTTCAAGTTCTTCCTCCAAGTTGTACTCTAAATTGTACTCTCTAACCTAATTCCTAATTCCAAGTTGTACTGCCCAAGTTCTTCCTCCAAGTTGTACTGTCTAACCTAATTCCTAGTTCCAAGTTGTACTCTCTGAAGTGTCTGATTCTTTGTTCTCCAAATTGTTCTGAACTCTCCTGTCTGCCTCTTGCCTTTTATATGTCTCAATTCTAAGCCACACCTCTAAGTCACACCTTTAATCATGCCCTTAGGTCTTTTCTCTAAATCTGATTTCTAAGTCACGCCCTTAAGTCACACACCTTTAAGTCTCACACACTGAAGGGAAAATCCTGGGTATCTAAAGCAAGATGTTATCAGAGTGTGCTCAGCTGTTGCAGGCTAATGTGATCAAGTCTCTTTTCAGGGTATATGGCTCAAGATGGCTACAAGGATGATAGCCGCCTTTTGTCGGTTCTTCACAATCCAGTCTTTAACTTTCTCTTTTGCTGAGTAGTCACTAAATGGAGGCTCTAGTGTTCATGTACCTATATGTCAGTATCCTATAAATTGTGGGATATTTCTCTTCATACGCTCAGTGTTTGGTAATTTATTGTTCAGATACAGTATATTAGTCAGTCAAACAGTAAATCAGTAGCTGAGTAGTTGTTTTAGATTTGGCCATAGACAATTTCATCTCATGTATTGCAGCTTAAATTTGAAAAGACACGGGAAGATTAGCACAGGTTTTTTTCTTTCTTTCTTTCTTTCTTTCTTTCTTTCTTTCTTTCTTTCTTTTGTTTTTCTTATTGTAAACTGAGTATAAGCCTATTTATCTGCACTCAAGTCAGTTTCTTGACTTTTGTTTCACAGAGCCAACTAGACTACATTGTTGAGAGTTTCCCTCCTGAGTTTGGAAGTAGAACCCCATATGTTGCTTCTTAGATGAAAAGCAAAGAAGCAGTTTTTTTTTCTTTCTTTTCCGTTACTTTATATTGTTTTTATTTGTTTTATTTTGGGGTTTTACCTAAATAGCTCATGTGTGAAAGGATGAAGTACTAAAGTGACACATGATACACTTTTAAATTTCAATACTCTTAATTCCAAAAAGAACTGCAAATTAGGGTTTTTCTAACCGACCTGAGAGGAAGAATTTCACAGTGTGAAAGGGAATGGGAGCAAAGATAGTATTTGATTAGCTGGAATAAACTACTTGGTAGACTGTCCTAGAAAGTTCCTAGTACAGATTCGCTGGTCTTAAGACTTATATTTTTATTTAGTAAAGGATTCGGTAAATAAACTAGGGAAATAAACTAAGGACAAACAAAACAGTTCAGGATTATGTTTGCTTTTATTTTAGGATTCAGCAGGGTTAAAACCATGGTTCAAGGATAAATCATGCCTGATCTCCATTTCAGCTGACATTAGAACAGATTGAAAATATTGTACAAACATGTCTGTTGGTAGTTGTGTGCATGTGTTTTAACCATTTGCAATAATACACCCCAAAGACAATGCATCTAGGAATATGGTGTTGGTCCTGATTATTTGTTTAAAGCTGGTTTGATTGTCATAAAATCTTTCAAGGTATTTCTGATGATAAACTTTCCAAAGTGCTGAAAATATGGCTCAAGAGTTGAAAGCATCGACTGCTCCTGTAGGGAAGCCATGTTTCCTTTCCAGCATGAACAGCTTGCAAACATGTGACACCACATTGGGGGGGGGGGACTTGACACTTTTGTCTTTTGAGGACACTTGTTCTCAGGTACACACACAAAAACACATGAGAGAGAAGGAGAGGGAGAGAGGAGAAGAGGGAGAGGAAGAGGGAGAGGGAGAAGAGGGAATACCTTATTTTAAAAAACTAATAGAGAACTTTTAGGACATTCTTATCATTCATATCATCATGAAATACAGAATATGGTCCAATCTCATAATCTAAATACCCAACTATTTTTAACATAAAAATGTTTTTTATCCAAGTTTTTTAATACTTGGTTGTTGTATCATATCAATTTCTTTTCCCAACATAGTTTCTTATGTATTCATCCATTGGTGGTTTTCTTTCATAGATTTACTTCTTTCTTTCTTTTTGGCAGGTTTGGTGGGTGGTCATATCTCCTGTTATTTTGTGTCTGACACTGAAAAGCATTGTTATTGTGCTCACTTCTGAAAATTTTTTATGCTTGAGCTTAAAATTATATGTTACAGTTATTTTCTTTTAGCAGCATGAAGATATTACTACATTCATTTTTGGCACCTATTGTTGAAAATCACATGGCCCTGTCATTTGGTCACTCCTTGACTATTAAGCTGTCTCTTTTTGATAGCAATGTTTGTGAATGATTTCATGCTTAAAGGATAACATTTTTATTATGCTCAATCTATGTATGGTTTATTTATTCTGTTTATTACTTAATATAAATACTTCATTAAATATACCTACTTCACCTCAATTTTGGAAACCTCACAACATGTTTTTCTTTTTTTTAAATTCAGTGTTTTCTATTTTCTAAGTCTTAACTTTTGAATCAATACTAGGAATTTTTATTGTTCATCCATAGCTCTCAAGAATTTTCTTTTTTTCCACACAATGTATCTCAATCATTCTGCATAGCAGTAGTTTTCTTACCATGTTCAATATATCTTTTTCTTCTTAATTCCTCCAGAGTATAGATTTACAAGTATTGTTTTTGAAAAAATATAGTGAATAATGTATTGTGGCATAATTATTAATATTTTCATGCCATTTTTCATGACATCATACTGCTTTCAAATGTGACTTGGTAAGTTACACAAACATTTAATTAATATAGGTTTTAATATTTCCTATAACATGCTTAAATATAAGTAGTATAATGAAATATGGAGCATCAGACTTTTCAGACGTTAGAAGAGATTGATGTTTATTGTCTTATAGTAATTTAGTTCTGTACTATATAAAGTCTAGTGGATTATGTTTGCTTTTAAATTTTTCTAGAAATATAAGAGGTGCAAATATTTAATTTCTAAATTAGTGTTTGTGTGTGTGTGTGTGCATTTATATATGTGTTTTTGGAGTTAAGAACCTCAAGAACCAGTCATTGGAATGGAGCTCACTCACTACCACTAAATTTGATGTTGGAAGAATTAGTATTTTGTAAGTTATTATGAATACAAAACTATTTTTATAATTGTTTCCTAATAGCAAATATTATCTAAAACTACACCGTTTAAAAATAGATGTCATTCATGCATAAATATTTGCAAAGAATATACATACTTTTTGAATACCATTGCCAGTCAATCGGATGTTGCTTATCAGGAATATAATGTAAATTGAATTGGAAATGAAACCATTTTAAGCAAACAACCATGAAGATATTGTGATTGAGTTCTGTAGTTTTGAGCACTGAGTGTATTCACTCTCTTCAAGCTGGGAAGACTATTAGTATTGATTTTATCTTATGTTTTCCTTTTCTTGGTATAAAGATGAGGAAATCAGAGCCCTTCATTTTTACAGATTCATTAGTCTCTACATTGTTTAGTCTGGACATTATGGTAAAATTTACTTTTTAAGGCAACTTTTTATTATTCCTTTCTTATAACTATTGAACACTGTAGAAAAAGTTTTCTTTTTAAATCCTGAGTACAAATCTAACTCATTTATATTCTTTACTAACTGTAGTTGACAATGAATCAACTAACTATAAACACATGAGGAAAATCTCAAGAACTAATGATTTTCAAGCACAATGTTAATTCTAAAAATAATTCATAGCACCAAGTACCCTCGCAAAGAAATTGGAGAGATACTACATTAATAATTTTACAGCATACCTAAAAGCCCTGGAAGAAAAAGAAGCAAATACACCTAACAGAACAATACAAAGAATCAAGAAAAACAAAAGCTGGTTCTTTGAGAAAATAAAAAAAATAGATAAATCCCTAGACAAACTAACTAAAGGGCCCAGAGACAGTATCCAAGTCAACAAAATCATAAATGAAAAGGGAGACATAACAGAAATGGAGGAAATCAAAAAATCATCAAATCCTTCTACAAAAGCCTATACTCAAAAACACTGGAAAATCTAGATGAAATGGATGATTTTCTAGACAGACACCAAGTACCAAAGTTAAACGAAGAGTAGGTAAACAATTTAAACAGGCCCATATCTCCTAAAGAAAAAGAAGTCATTAAAAACCTCCCAGCCAAAAATCCTCCTAAGGCCAGATAACTTTAGTGCAGAATTCTACCAGAACTTCAAAGAAGAGCTACTACCAACATTTCCCAAACTATTTCATAAACTAGAAAAAGAAGAAACACTGCTTAATTCATTCTGTAAAGCCAAAATTATTCTGATAGCTAATCCACATAATCAACAAAGAAAGAGAACATCAGACCAATTTTGCTTATGAATATCGATGCAAAAATACTAAATAAAATTCTAGCAAACTGAATCAAAGAACATATCAAAATGATCATTTAGTTCAATCCAGTAGGCTTCATTCCAGGGATGAAAAGTTGGTTCAATACATGAAAATCCATTAACAGAATCTACTATATAAACAAATAAGAAAAATCACATGATCATCTCATTAGACGTTAAAAACAACTGACAAAATACATATCCTTTCATGTTAAAAGTATTGGAGAGATTGGGAAGTAAATGCCCATACCTAATCATAATAAAAGCAATATAGAGCAAACCAAAAGCCATTATCAAATTAAATGGAGAGATGCTTGAAGCAATCTCACTAAAATCAGGGATAAGACAAGGATACCCACTCTCTCTGTATCTATTCAATATAGTACTTTAAGTTTTAGCCAGAATAATTAGGCAACAAAAGGAGATCAAAGGGATATAAATTGATAAAGAAGAAGTCAAAGTATCACTATTTGCAGATGATATGATAGTATACATAAGCGATCCCAAAACTTCTATCAGAGACCTTCTATAGCTGATAAGCCACTTCATGAAAATGGCCAGATATACAAGTAACTCAAACAAAGCAGTAGCTTTCCTTTATACAAATAATAAATGGGCTAGGAAAGAAATTAGGGAAACAACACCTTTCACAATAGTCAAAAATAAGATAAAATATCTCTAACCAAATAAGTGAAAGATCTGTATGACAAGAACTTCAAGTATCTCAAGAAAGGTGTCAAAGAATACTTTAGAAAATGGAGAGTTCTCCCATGCTCATGGATTGGGAGAATTACCATAGTAGCAATGGCCATTCTACCAAAAGCAATCTACAGATTCAATTCAATAACTGAAAATTTCAACACTATTCTTCAAATACTAGGAAAGAGTGATTCTCAATTTCATATGGAAAAACAAACAAAAAAACAGGATAATGAAAACAAATATTAACAATAAAAGAACTTCTGGGGAAATTATTGTCCCTGACCTCAAGCTCTCCTACAGAGCAATAGTGATAAAAATGGCATGGTTTTATTACAGAGATAGACAGGTTGATCAGTGGAATAGAATTGAAGACCTAGAAATTAAACCACACACTTATGGACACTTGTTTTTTGACAAAGAAGACAAAAATATACAATGAGCAAAAGAAAACATCTGCAATAAATAGGGCTGGTCTAACTGGAAGTCGATATGTAGACAAACAAAAATAGATCCATATTTGTCACTTTGCACAAAGCTTAAGACTAAGTAGATCAAGGACCTCAACATAAAACCAGATACACTGAATCTAATAAGAATGAAATTGGGAAACAGCCTCGAACTCCTGTGCACAGGGTGGGGGGGAGAGGGGTTTTATTTCCTAAACAGCTCTCCAATGGCTCAGGCTCTAAGATCAAGAATTGATAAATGGGACCTCATGAAACTGAAAAGCTTCTGTAAAGCAAAGGAAATAGTCAATAGGACAAAGAGGCAACCTATAAGTTCACTAACCCCACATCCGATAGAGGGCTAATATCCCAAATATATAATGAACTAGAGAAGCTAACACTTCCCTCCCCCCCATCCAAACAACCCAATCAAAATATGGGGTATAGAACTAAACAGAATTCACAAGAGAGGAATCTCGAATCACTGAGAAGTACTTAAAGAAAGGTTCAAAGTCTTTCATGAACAGGAAAATGCAAATCAAAACTACCCAAGCAGCTGACTGTGACAGATGCAGATACTTACACCCAACTAATGGAATGAAGTCAGGGATCCCTGTGCTTGAATTAGGGAAAGACTGGAAGAAGCTGAGGGGGAGAGTGACCCTATAGGAAGACAAGAAATCTCAATAAACCTGGACCCCTATGATCTCTCAGACACTGAGCCACCAACCAGGCAGCATAAATTTGCTGGTCCGAGGCCCTCAACACATATACAGTAGAGGACTTTCTGGTCTGGCCTCAATGAGAGAAGATGCACCTAACCCTCGAAAGACTTGAGGCCCCAGGGAATGGAGAGGCCTGATGGGTTGTGTAGGGGGATTTGGGGTGTTCCCAAAGAGATATGAGATGAGGAACTGTTGGAGGGAAGAATAGGAGGGAAATAAGAACCAGATGATAAAAAATGAAAGATAAAAAGTAATAATTCTACACTGAATTTTTCAGAAAATAGAGCTTTTTTTTTTCACCAATAAATCAAGTTATAAATCTATTTAGCTTAGTATATGACAATATATATTCAACTAATTTGTCTTGGATATTTTGAAAAACAATTTCTAACTAGAGAATATCACTAAGTTGTTTCACAAATTGGTTAATGTGAGACACCCCTACAAAAAGTGATTAAAACTATGCAGCTGATCTTTACAGTTCCCCAGATAAATTAAGTTATTTTAAAATTAGCAGAAAGATTTTCATAAGACTAAATTATCCAAGGTGTCCTGTGGCTAATTCTATCTTCAAGGAATGCACACATTCCTTGTAATGGTGCTGGAAACCATGCAAGAAGATGACTAAGAGGATAGAGTGGTATTGGAGCCAGGCTGCTGAATTATACTCCTGTTCACTTCTGACTGTGTGATCAAATTTGTTGAAGTTTCCTGTGTTACTTTCTCCTTATAGTGACAAAACACCTGCCAATTCAACTCTAGAAAGGAAGGAGTGATGTTGGCTCATGTTTAGGATGCAGTCCTTCACATTGGGAAGGCACAACAGTAGGATTGTAAGGCAGTTTGTCACTTTGCATCTGTAGTCAGAACATGAAGACGGATGCTGGTTCTTAGCTCATTTCTTTCATTTTTATTCCTTCTAAGGTTTAAGACCTCTGGATGGTGTTGCCTACAGCTAGGGGGAAGTTTCTCAATCAAAATTCTCTCATAGACATCTGAAGTGAAATTTTCTGGTTTCTTTGGAAACTCAGTTGGTTCATGTGATGTTTTTCTGGAAGCTGTCTTAGGAGAGGATGTTTGGCTAAAGCAGACAGGTAAGAGGATGTTTTGCTGTAAGAGGCATGTAACAAGGCATATGATGTTTTACTGGAGAGGATGCCTGAGAAGGCACATGATGTTTGGAAAAGCTGTAATTAGAATCACACAAACAGGGAAGTGTTTATCTTGCATTCTGAAGTCATACAACAGTTTGCTGGTCTTAATTGGTCTTCAAAAAGCAGTGCAATTCTTCACCGGTCTCACTTCTCTGGATATTGCTGTTCTTTGCTAGTCTTAAAGGGAAACGCACCAAAGAACTTCTCATGGTATTCTTGCTGATTCTGGCCACTTCTGCTGAATCATGCCAAAAATCAGCAAAGTGTTTTATGGCCAGAAAAGACCAGCAAAGACCAGGGATGACCAGTGAAAAAAGAGTGACAGCCCTCTTTATCTGCGGTTCCATTTGTACTCTTTCCACATATCACATATCCTTTCTCGAATATGCTCCAGCAAAACATCACATGCTTTCTAATGGGTCTGCTTCAGCAAAACAGCTTCTCACAAGATGGCTTCCGGTAAAAACATTGCATAACACAACTGAGTTTCCAAAGAAACCAGAAATTTCCACTTCAGTTATGGCCAAATTATTTATTCTAAGGAAATTCTAGAGTTGTTTTTTTTTTTTTTTTTTAACTATCATGTTTGTGTATAGAATTCATATTTTCTTTTTAAATTTACATATATATGGAGAGAGAGAGACCTTGGAGCTTCTTGTGTTTCCTTTAAAATGCTGTTCAATATTACTTAAGAGTTACAGTAGTTTTAATTATAGACTAAAATATTAAACTGAATCTCAGAGAGATGTAAGTCATGTGAGCTTTTTCTTTTGTGTGGAAGTTTTAATAATATTTTATTGTATTCTTTTAAGGTGTGCAGTAAATAGTAATGTATCTTAAAATGTAAATATGTTACATTTTATAGACTTTGTAGCTACAAAATACTCACAATCTTTTGATCTCTCAAAATAAAAACTTTGGTGGTGGAGGGTTTTTCCTTGATGGCTAAGGCTTTGCCTACATCAGAGTAGTAGTAACTGGAAATTAGAGTCTTGGCAGCTGCTTGTTAAACTGAAGCAGCAGTGAAGTTACAAACACAGTGACGTTTCTTTCACAGCAGATTTCTCCATAACATATCGTGTTTTTTGACATTTTCCTCCGCAGTAAAACTTCTCTCAATATCAAACCAACCCCCTCAGTACCTATTATTGCTTTATCACCACGTTATTCTGGAACATTCTCAATGCAATGTCTGTTCATCAGTCTTCATGGTGTCATCCACAGTAATAAATCCCAATTCGGGGAAGTACTTGCTTTGCTTATTTTAAAGAAATAATAGATCTGGTAAAAACTGGGCATGAGATTGCAGAAATCCAATCTCATTTCAGATCGCTTTTCCTATTCTCCATTCCTTGCTCTCTGTCTATATCTGTTGTTACTTCTATTTTAAGTGATGATATGAACCCTCTGTGACATAGGAAGGCTGCAATGAACTTATTACAAACGGCTACGAATATATAAATTTTTAAAAAGGGTTTACAACACAATTCAGGACCACTAGTATGCAAATCAGAGACTAGAAGGTTTGATGATTGTTTGAAAAAAATTGAACTCCTTTCTTAATTGTGGAATCTAACATGATAGAACTGCTGTGGGGGCATGGCAGAAGTCTCTTAAAGAGTTAATAGTAGAGCTTGTAAAGATGGGTCAGTTGGTAAACTGCTTGCTGTGGAAGGATAATGAAGTGAGTTTGGATCACCAACATTCACATAATGTTTCATGGAGAGGTAGTAGGCATTCAAAATCCTAGCAACAGGGAGGCAGAGAGAGAAAGGCCCCTCAATGCACACAGGCCACTCAGCCCAATCAAGTGAATAAATGACACCAAAAAACATGGGAAAAAATGACAGAAGACACATTCTGCACTCGTCTTCAGCTGCATCATACACGTGTCCATACATGAACATGTGCACACACTTCACAACCACACACAAATAGCTACCTATGGAAATTAAGCCACTGTGATATTCTATTCTAAAAATTAGCTTTCATTTTACAATTGCATTTTATTTTCATTTATTAGTTTGTGTGTGTGTGTCTGTGTGTGCACACACACATGCACTTAAGTGTGTGTATGCATGTGTAGGTCAGGAACATCTGGCCAGAGCCTGTCTCTCTTTTTACCATATGAGTTCATGGAATTTATTTAGGTCTTAAAGCTTAGTGGGAAACTTTTTTACTCACTGAGCAATCTTGTAATCTAAAAATTAATTTTCTTAAAATTTTTGAAGTTAACATGACAATCCCTGTGTAAATATAAAAAGTGATTTACTCATATGCTATTTTTCACATTTTAAATGAAGCAAAAATTTGAATTACCTTGTTTAAATAAAATTACTGGGCTCTATTGTGTTCAATAGTAAGCCTCACTGAGTTCAATGTTTTGCTCAAAACTTTGGGAGATACTAAAAGGTTTTTATTTCCAACATATTAATATACAAATCCCCATATGTCTAAACTACAATTTAAAATCAAGATATTTCTGTTTTTTTTAAATGGGTATTGATCATTTTAATTCTCATGCTCTGGTGGTTCTTGTCTCTGAGAATGTATGGTTATACTCATGGTTTAGTTACTTTTACTCATAAAAGTGCTGGTTTCATAAAACAGATAATTACACTTTATATACATAACTAATGCGGCTGCACAAAACACCAGATATTTTCTAAAAGACTATGAAATTTTATTCTCTATTGTCTTATGCATCGAGCAATAAGAAAAATATATAAATGAAAGATCCTCTGGGTTGCCTAAGTTAATTAAGTAAAAGGATTTATTTCTTTCAGAACACAAAACCATGCTAACTTTACATGTTCTCACAGATGGTCCCAAATATCCGATTAAGCATTACATTTGAGTCCATCCATGGCGTACTTATGAAAGGGTCTAGTACTCGGACAAGGAAAAATAGTAACTCAAGTCATGTAATTGTAAATCAGCTTTTCAGAGTTCATGGAGAATGGGCGTCATCAGTGCAAAGAAAGCTAAATGGCAGAAAAAGCCAGCGAGGCAACATTCCTTTTGTCTACTATTATAAGCTGTGGCTTAGATGGTTCCCTGCATTCAGTAGGTTAGCCCCTCCTCTGGTTTCCATGTCTTCATGAACTGAACCATGGCTGTGGCACCTTCAGATTCTCTAAACACATAGATAACTCTTCATTATGAAACATATTTGGATTAATGCATTGTGCATATATATACATATATATGATATATATATATATACATGGATATTTGTCATTTAATATTTAAAATGCTAATAGAGAGGACTGTGGTAACATGCTGTCATAATGTTTTAGATGTGATTGTCTTCTGACCCATGTTGTATAATTTATGAGGGTAAATTCCTCATGTGTTTTTTATCTACAAACTCTAAAATTAAAAAATATAAACTTTCTTCAAATTCATGAAAAACTTTATTTCTCACAGCTATTGTATATTTGTTGCATGTTTGTTGCCATGTCTATGTCTATGTACTTGGTAATAGTTATTTATGTTTTTGTTCTTAAATTGGACTTGTCATTGCCGGTCATTTGTATTTTTCATTTTATTTATTACTATTAATTATATTATCAGTGTGTGTGTGTTGAAGATGCATACACATCATGCTGCATTCATAGATATCTGAGGACAGCTATGGTTTCTGGGGATGAAACTTAACTTTTGGGGCTGACAGGACATTTTCTTTTACCTGTTGAGCCAGCCCACCAGCTTCTGGAAACTTGTTTGCTGATATTCATACATTAATAGTGAGGCAAATGATTAATATTTAATAGATTTAGAAATCATACTCTGAGTTAATATATAAATGAAAAGTATTTTCTATAAAGGAACAATCATCATGTAGAATTAAATTATTTATCATTATAGATGAGATTTAGACTCTAGGATTTTATGTAGCCACCAAAATATATTTTGAAATGTAAGAAAATTACACATTTCACCTATTATTGAGGATAAAAGTTTGAGTGTCATAGGTCACATGAGTCAATAATTTATATATATATGCATATATATGTGTAAATATATGCATATATATGTGTGTATATATATACATACACACACACACACACACACATATATATATATATATATATGTATATATATACATATATATATATATATATATGTGTGTGTGTGTGTGTGTGTGTGTGTGTGTGTGTTGGTGTTTGTAGGTTTGTTTTAATTCACACATGCCTCTTGTGTGCAGGTAGGTGTTCATGAAAGAAGGTATCATATCCCCTGAGGCTGGATTAATAGTTGTTGGAAAAACCTTCATATCAGTGTTGGAATGTAAATACAAGTCTTCTGTCAGAATACCATGTACTCTTAAGTGCTGAGAGATTTCTCCAATCCTACTATTTTAGTTTGTGTTTTAATTAATTTTCAAAAATTTATAGACTACAATTGCTACACCCTGTTAATACTATACATCCTTGCATGTTTAAATACATGAATTTAGGAAATAATATCTAGTATAATAGATTTTTAGTGTGCAATTTATTTTTATTTATATATCCCATTCATACTTCTTTATCTCTATAACCAAACAGCTGGTTAGATACCTCTTTTCAGTTTCATTAAGTCCAATTCCTCCAAGTCTGCGTGGCCAAGTCTTCCTGTGCTTGACCTTTTCTAAGTGTCTCTCCCTTCCTGATGTCCCATATATTGTGTCTTTTTTAGATATTGGCCTTCAGATTTTTTATTGACAAGTTATGCTTTTACACAGTGCACAACAGATTACCCATAAAACTCATGAGATTGTATTGAGATGTGACCAGAAAAGGCCCACATAAAATAAAGTAGGACTTTGTGAACTAACAGCGAAATTCAGATTTAATATATCTATTTAGGTTAAATTAGAAAGTTCTTCCTTTTTGCCTTTTGTATAGACAACATCTACTTTAATATATAAAAAGCCTGGGAATATGCTGTTTAAATCATAATGATCTAACTCATGGAAATAGAGACAGCAGTATCTGAGATTGAATCAAATTATATGTGGGTCCAGTATTATATGGTGGTAATTATACCATTGACCTGGTTATTAAAGCAAGGCAAGTGTGCTATCTTGGGTATTCTAGTGTTCTGATAAGTGGAATATATAAGTCCAGATCCTCTACTATATCCAGATATATTTTCTAACATTTGTCATTGTTCTAGCTTCACACAGTTACTGTACTAGCATTGTAACCTATGCACTCTCTGGAGAAATCAGTTTATGTCATCGTACAGTTCTCAGGCTACAGTCCATCACAGAGGGAAGGCATCCAAGAAACTCAAGTCAGAGACTAAAAGGAAGGACTTCTTGCCATTCTAGAAAGTATCAACTTTCCAGAGAATTCATAACCAAAGAAACACTGCAGGAACCAGAGAATGGGACGCTTGCTCTCTAACAGTCTCATGTTTGGCTACCTCTCTTATACAAGCCAAGACCACCTGTGTAGAGATGGCGCTATACCATAGGATCCATGTATCCAAAATGTCCTCCTTGATTCCTTTCTTTTCTCCAATTTACTGAGAAATTTTGATTTAAATGTAGTTAAATGCTATAGGTTAAAGCTCTAGGAAGCTATCTGTAGAGTCTGCCCAATCCATCCTAGAATATACTTTCCCTTTGCCTAAAAGTTCTCAACTTCTCCTGCTGACCAGGAGCTGACTTGTGCCTGCCTATTCTTGATTTCCTGTAAAGAAGATTGTCTATAAGACAATGAATGGAGGAAATGGCCATTTGGAAAGCAAAATTAACATCAAAACTTTGTGGTGTTAATTTCTCAGTGAAAGACAATGTGATTTGAATTTTAAGTGATTTCTTCTAAGCATAATTGGAGATTTATAACACTGTTGTCTACCTCAATCTAGTTAGGTTTTTTACTTTAGAGTTGATCACTGACTTCTCTAAATCATTATGTATGGACATCATGATCTTTTACCTTCATAATAAGAAAGGAGATTGCTTCCAAGACGCACTGAGCTGGTGGATGAAGTAAAATATATTAGGTCCTAATGATAATGCATCAAAATGAATATAGTAGAAAGATGAAGTATACAATGTCCCCCAAAGGATCACGGATTAGCAGATTCTGAATTCAGGAGGAGACTGGGAAACAATTTGTCAAGCTATAAAATAGTGAATTATGCTTTTTGAATCTGTCCTCTGACTACAGGTTTGGAAATTTACTTTCTCAAATACAAAAATATACTTTGAGTATTTTAAGGAACTTAAATATGGCAATGCTGATAAAAAAGCTTTGTGTCTGGTTGCTATGGCCCAACCTATCTATTTTATCAAGAAATGTTATGGAGCAACTAGTTCCGGGACAGAGGAAATATTTCCACAGAATTCTCAAAATAGTCTGGATTTGGTATGAGAAAACAAACAGCCTGAATCCGTTAACAAACACATGGATCCATTAATCCAAAGACTTTGTTATAGTGTCACAGAGATAAAAGTCACATGACCAGATTATTAGGATAGAGACCTGGAGGAGCTTTTAGTTCTATATGCATTTGCCTATAGTGCCCTGATATTTATATCATAAAGACATAAATAATTGAAAAATGATATGCAATGAAACATCCTAGAAGCATTTTCTCTTGGAAATATCCACTGATATATGTTTATATTATATGAAAAAGACAGTCAGAGCTTTACCCATTGATACATTCCGGCACAAAATATCTGAGACATTTTTGACATCCCTTTCTTATCCTATACTTAGTAAATTGTGTAAAATTAAAACATAATTTCAACTAATTAACATGACATCTAACTCCTGATTTCTCCACTTAAAATATGTAGAGTTGATTCACTTACTAAGCAAGTTCAGATTCCATAGAACATAAGAGAAATCTGAGCCTGGGAGTCCTCAGGGAAAATAAATCCTTCAAATATTTTTGCCTCTTGTTTAGTTTAACAATGATGCTTTCACAATAAAGTCTGCAGGACATGGTGAACCTTACTTCACTAATATTTTATCTCACCAAAGGCTGGCATTTACTGCAAAGATTCATTAGACTTGATGTGCCATATAGTAATTGAATTTCTACAGATAATGTTGTTACAATGCTTGGAGTAAATAAGAAAAGAGGTCTACTGTATGGTGTACTGGCTAAGGCAATTTCATGTTACTACTAACTCATTGCAAAATTTTTATCGAGAACAAAGATGAAGGATTAGTGAAAAATTTTGTTATTATTGCTAGCTTTTGTTAGTACTAATGAAAGCCACTGTGCTCCAGAGTAAAGACAAGAACATTCTAGTGTGTCCTTGAGCTGTGTGAGAGAAGGATGAGCTTAATCCTATAATCCATACCTTAATTCTCAATAGGAAACGATGGGTCTCTCCTCACATTCAATCGGAAGGAAAGCAGCTGCTTAGAATACAGTCCTTTCTTAAGTTCTTAATGACTGAAATAGATTGAAGCCGAGAAGGCTAATCTGATTTGTAAAAATAATTGAGGTCAGTATGTTCAGAGTAGAGAGTAGAAGACTTACTATTAGCGACAAATGAAATTATAATCTTCTCCATCTGAATGACAAAACTCAGGAAAAAAGTCAGCAAAAACTCAAGTAACATTTCGACTGTATAATTTTAAGAATTGAAAGGGGAAATGCTTGTATCATAATGTCTACCTGACATTTTGTGGTAGACTGAGCATAAGGAAAAACATTATTATGCCATAAAATAACCTATCATACCTCAATTACTTCTCAGTGACCATAATTAAAATCTTCTTAATAGTTTAATTGCATACAACTATGATACACAAAAAGGAAATAACCATGTTCTATAGCAAAATAACTCCTGAATATACTTGGACAGCACGTGCGCTGTCAGGAAGACTCCCAAGTAAATAAAATGACAACAGTTGAGATACAGTATTTCTCTGAAGAGGGACATGTAATTATAAAATATCTTCTGCTGCAGGTAATTAAATCCAAGTTTCTGCTTTTAAACATGAGTCATCAAATCATCAAGAACGTAATAATCTGCTTATTAATTTTTTATTCAACAGTTTTATTGGATATTTCAATATATTGAGCATGAGTGATATAGGCAATATCTTTACTGATAAATATGAATAAAGTACATGATGCTAGTTTATTGAACCCAAGTAATTGTACATTTTTAACACTTTTGTTTAAATACTACCCTTTGAGAATACCTACAGTGTATTTTGGTTGTATTCTCTCATCTTCCTAACTTATTCTAGATCCTGTGTTAACTATCCTCCCCACCCTGCCTTCCTTACCCACTCAATTTAGTTGTTATTTTTCCCCCTCACCCACCGTATTTTGTTCAAGTTGTCAGCTATTTCATGAGTGTTGTTAATCTACCAGGGAAAGAATCACTAAGGAAAGCTGACTTTCTCCCAATAGTTGTTAAATGTCTATAACTGATCATGCTATTATTTGATGCTGTCTTCCTTCCCAACAATGTTTTATTGGGATTTTTTTTCTGGTTTGAGCTGGCTCAGCTCTTTTGGATGTTGTCACATTCATGTGAGTTCATATGTGCAACTGCTCTGTTTTGTCACGAAAACACTGTTAATTGATGTTATCCAATACCCTAAGCTCTTAGAATATCAAATCTCTTCTTCTGGGAAGTTAGCCTTGAAGGAAAGGTATGGTATATCAGTACCACTTAAAAATAACCATTCCACAGTCTCTTGTTTTTCAAGCATTGAGCAGTTGGAGGTGTCTGGGTTAATTATTATCTATTAAAAAGATAAAATTTTCTGACAAGGGCTAAGAAATGTACTGATCTACAAGACAATAGGATTCTTTTATAGTAATATGTCCATTTAGCATAGTAATGTCATGTATTTTCTCCTAGGCCTAATGAGCAATACACCTATAGGTTTTGGTCCTAGTAACAGAGCCAGGCATGTGTGGTATTTGATATTTACTCTGAAAGTGACTGTAATGTTCTTGCCACTATTACAGCCAGCAAACTAGTCAAACTAGACATTGTTGTAGTTCACAAGGTTCATAGCTGACTGACACTGATGAATACACTTTCCTTTCCCTCGGGTACTATACATAACACCTTTCATCACCATGAAAACCAGAAAGTAGGGATAAAGCTTCCATGTGAGTACCAACTAAGTTTATCCACGTTCTATGACCGGAAGAATTTACTGTCTTCTACAGTGAAGTCATAGTCTAAGATTCTGAGAGTAGCCAAGAGAAATGCCAAAAGTCTAAAATCCCCTAATGTTTCTTTTGAAATGTAATGCTTATTAATTCCTCTAAGAATCTCATACATATATTTGCTTTTGGTTTGTTTTTAATTTGAACTTTCTTTATCTTGGTCTGATAGTGTGGGGAAAAGGTTTTCAGCTGCTCCTTCATCATGCCTTCTCCAGCATGATGCACTAAACCTCTGCAGCCATGAACAATAATGCTCATTTCCTCAAACAAGTTGCTTTAGTTTAGGCACTTTGTCAATGTAATGAGAAAGCAACTAATGTAGTATTAACTATTTAAAGAGAAAAAATCACTGTTAAAGTTTATAAAGTATGGTGGAATCTCATTTTGATTTGCATTTTCCTGATCGCTAAAGACTTTGAACATTTAAGTGCTTCTCAGCCATTTGATATTCCTCTTTTGTGAATTCTCTGTTCAGTTCTATGCCCTGTTTTTTTTTTTTTTTTTTTTTTTGATTGGGTTGTTTGTTTTTTGAGTTCTTTATATATTTTGAATATTAGCCTTCTATTGGATGTGGCATTTTACCGATCAGAACGACTAAGACCCAAACCTCAGGTGAAAACACATGTTGGAGAATATGTGGAGAAGGAGGAACATTACACCTTGTTGGTGGGATTGCAAACTGGTATAACCACTCTGGAAATCTATCTGGAGATTCCTCAGAAAATTGGAAATAGACCTACCTGAAGATCTAGCTAAGAAGAAGCAATCACAAGGGTGGAGGAAGGGAGAGACCTGGGAGGGAAAGTGGATGAGATGGGGGAAAGAGGAACTTGATCTGGTATTGGGCGAGGGAAAAGAACCGAAGCCCTGAGTGCCAGCAGAAAGAATGGAAACAGGCAATCTCTGGAGATAGGAGGTGCTGGGGATAGAAAAAGGGACCCTCTAGAATGTATCAGAGACCTGGGAGGTGAAAGACCCTCAGGACTCAAAGGAAGGGACATTAGATGAAATGTCTAACAGTTGGAAGAGGAAACTTATAGAGCCCACCTTCAGCAGAAAGACAGGGCATTAAGTGAGAGAGGAAGTTGCCATCCCACAGTCAAAACTCTGACTCATAATTGTTACTGTCTGAAAGAACTGCAGGGATGGAAATGGAGAGGAGTCTGGGGAAAAGAAGGTGCAGTGACAAGCCCAAAGTGGAATCCAGCTCAAGGGGAGGTCCCAAGGTCAGATACTATTACTGAGGCTATGGAGTGCTGACAAAAAGGGACCTAACATGACTGCCTTTGAAAGACCCAACAAGCAGCTGAAAGAGTCAGATGCATATATTTGCACCCTACCATAGGACAGAAGCTGCTGACCCCTGGGGATGAATTAGAGAAAATCTGGAAGAAGCTGATTAGAAGGGTAACCCTGTAGGCGGACCAACAGTCTAAAATAACCTGGACCCCTGAGATCTCTTAAACATTAGACCACCAACCAATCAGCAAACACCAGATGATATCAGCCCTCCAACACATATACAGCAGAGGACTGCTGGGTCTGGTTTCAGTCAGAGAAGATGCACCTATCCTTCAAGAAACTGGAGGCCCTAGGGTGTTTAGAGGTCTTATGTGATGGGGCATGGGGACATATGTGTTGAGACTGGGGGCTGGGGAGAAGGTATGGAATGTGGAACGGTCAGAGCACCGGTGGACCAGGAGAGGAATAAAATCTGGAGTGGAAAGAAAGAAAGAAAGAAAGAAAGAAAGAAAGAAAGAAAGAAAGAAAGAAAGAAAGAAAGAAAGAAAGAATAAAGAAAAAAGAAAGGAAAATAAATTATTTGGAATAAAAAAAAGATCCAGCTAAACCACTCTTGGCATACACTCAAAAGATGCCCCACCACACCACATGGGCACATGTTGTGCTATGTCCATAGCGACCTTTTATATGATAGTCAGAAGCTGGAAAAAACCCAGATGTCCCACAACTATAGAATAGATACAGAAAATGTGGCACATCTACACAATGGAATACTACTCAGCTATTAAAAACAAGGACATGCTGAGTTTTGGAGGAACATGGATGGAACTCGAAAATATCATCCTGAGTGAGGTGACTCTGACCCAAAAGTACATGCATGGTATGTCCTCAATAATAAGTGGGTATTAGTTTAAAAAGTATACAAAATACCTAAGATGCAATCCAAAGAACTCAAAAGGATACCAAGCCAAAGAGCCCAAGTAAGGATGCCTCAATCATACTTGGGAGGAAGAAGAAAGCAATCATAGTAGGGGCAGAAAAGGAGGGACCTGGGTAGGAAGGGGAACAGGGAAGAGAAGGGGGTAACATGATCTGGGAGGTGAGAGACTCTCAGAACTCAAAGGGAGGAAACTTAGATGAAATGTCCTACAGTGAGGAGAGGGAACTTGTAGAGCCTACCTCCAGTAGAAAGACAGGGCATCATGTGAAGGTTAGGGTTGTCATCCCACAGTTAAAAACTCTGACCCATTATTGTTCCTGTCTGACAGAACTGCAGGGACAAAAATGGAGAAGAGCCTGAAAAAAAGGAGATCCAGTGACAAGCCCAAATTGGGATCCATCTCAGGGAGAGGCCCCAAGGCCTGACACTATTACTGAAGCTATGGTGTGCTTACAAAAAGGGACCTATCATGACTGCCCTCTGAATGACTGAAGAAGCATCTGAAAGAGTCAGATGCAGATATTTATACTGAAACAATGGACAGAACCTGCTAATCCCGTGATTGAATTAGGGGAAAGCTGGAAGAAGCTGAGGAGGAGGGCAACCCTAGAGGAAGACCAGCAGTCTCAACTAACCTGGATCCCTGAGATCTCTTAAACACTGGGCTACCAACCAGGCAGCATACAACAGCTGATATGAGACTCCCAATACATATACAGCAGAAGACTGCTGGATTTGGACTCAGTCAGAGAAGATGTACCTAACTCTAAAGAGATTGGAGGCCCCAGAGAGTTTAGAGGTCTTCTGGGGTAGTGGGGGGGTGGGGGTGGGAACATCTTCATGGAGATGAAGGGAGTAAGTATGGTATGTAAAAAAGTCAGAGGATGGACAGGGAGGTGGATAAAATTTGGACTGTAATAAAGACTAAATAAAAAATGTTTATATAGTAAGTTTGACAAAGACAGTAAACATTTTAAAAGTTAACTCTTTTGTTTCCGTGTATTTACATCTGTGGAAATGTCACACTGTCAGAACTCTAACTTCTGACTTTTCTTCAGGATACAGCAGCTTCTCCAGACTTCTCTACATTCTCCTTCTCAGCATTTACTCTCTCATTCCTGGGTGTACATAGGTTCGTCTTTGCCTAACTTTACATTCATGAAATTACAGTCAACTTATTGGACTTTGTGTTTGATGTCTTTCACAGGTACACATTACATTTAATTACTATTGATTTGCATCCCAATATTATAAAGCTGACATCAGAATTTGCTCCTTTATTCAGTTGTGGATGAATATTTTGATAGTTTTGGTTTGGAGGATTATAAAAAAAAACTAAGGTTAGGGGGTTGGGGATTTAGCTCAGTGGTAGGTAGAACTCTTGCCCAGCAAGCACAAGGGCCTGGGTTTGGTCCTCAGCTCTGGAAAAATAAGTGAATAAATAAATAAATAAATAAATAAATAAATAAATAAGGTTTGGAAAGATACACATTTAGATCCCTTGAATAAATTCAGTTTCATTCTGCTAAGTAAATACTTGAGAATGGAATGGCAGTATAATATTTAGTCTTATTTTTTGTAAGCTACACTAGCACATACTAAAGTGGTTGGGTTCTTTTAGATTTGCATTAGAAGTTCACTTCATGCTCAGTTTTACCCTTCTCAATGTCTCCTATGTTCACAATTTTTTTAAAGAAATCATATCGTTATGGATTTTATTTACATTTTTAATGACTATTGCCATTCTGTATCTTATCAAGAGATTACTTAGCATTTGCACGCCATCTTTTCTGTACATCAAAATACATTCCAAAATGTTATAATCAGAGGTCTTCTTTATTCATAAAGTTTCAAGAATATTTCAGATTATCAAGACATGACGCTTTGTGAGATGTTTTCTGAAAACATTTTCTGCTGTTTAATGACTTGGTTTTCTACCTTCTTAATAGTGTCATTTGTAGAACAATTGTTTCAAATTCTGAAGTAAAATTTTACAAACACGTACACATGTAAACACACACATATGCATATTTATGACACATTCTTAGAAATCTCTGATTCAATGATACAATGTCAATATTTTCTTCTATATTTTCACAAAAATTTGATAGTTTTAGGTTATCATTTATTTAAGATTTACTAAGACATAATTCTTCATTTAACATGAGGTATGTAATTGAATTTTATGTCTACTTTGACATCACCTTTATTTTTAATGAAATCAAGCTTTTCAGTTTTTTTCTGTACATTTGTTGAAATGTCACTGAAATATTTTGTCTATTTATAAATCTTTATATGTGTGAATATAACCACTTCCAACATAAATGATTTTATATACTGTTATAATAATATTTAACCTCACTTCTTCAAAACCCAGTTATTTAGACTACTACAACTTTAGAATAAGTCTTTACATTAGGAATATTAATCTGGAGATATATATCTATATCCATGTATCTTTTATCATCAGTTCAATCTATACAGGATCTGTGGGAATTTATGTAAAACTACATTGAATCTACAGCTTAATAAATAAAAAGTTATTATTAATACTGAGTCTTTGAATCAAAGTTCAAATCACATGTCTCCATTACTATGTTAATTGTTCTCAGAGATGCTTTTACAGTTTTCCATTCATACGTCTTCAGCATCTTAATCAGACTTCCTCTTAAAATATATTTTGATATTATTATAAATTGCACATTATAGGGAATAGAAATATGATTGTATTAGTGTATTGATCTACTTCCTGTGAGTCACTGAACTAACTTACTGATTCCAGTAAATATCTATGTTGATTATATTAGATGAATGTATTAATTTTAAACTTCTTAAATGAGAATATACATTATTTTCCATTTAGGAAAAATAATTTGCCTTTTACTCACCATAAAACACTACAAGTTTGAGGCCAGCTAAAGTATTCAGCAGGTTAAGATACTTCTCTCAACGGCTGAAGACCTAATTTTGAGAGCCAGGACCCACAGTGGATTTTACTTAGAGAGCCACATACATAGAGGTATTCACATACGTTCGTAGAAATATGCACACACACACACACACACACACACACACACACACTCTCACACTCAAAGATACAAGAAATAAATGCTAAAAAAACCCAAGAACACAAACCAACCAAATACTGTAGAGAATCTTCTGTTAAAAAAAAATTGGAGATAAATTCAGTGACCTGACTTCATAGTTTTAGGGAGAAATTTTACATCACTTCAAACTATCAAAAATTTTCATGAGATGAAATAATGTGAATGAGTTTTGAAGTTTCTGAGACTTTCCAACAAGACCAATGTATAGTTCTTTGTAGTTTATTTATATTTATTACAATAATTCTATTTATATTTTTAGTTATAGTTTTCTAACATGGCAAACTCTGAGCATGAGATTAGTTCAAATGAAATGGATTTTGTGTAGTAAGAAAAGTCATTGTTTTTACTTTTATGTTTATGGAATATTTATTTTCTGTGACAGTCATCTTTAATAGTCAAGTTGGCACTACTTTGAATTAACTAGGCAGAGTCTCAATAACTTTCTTGGTTAGGCTTTTAGGTAACGTATCTGGGAGAAACTATCTTATGTCAACTGAGTGGCAAGGCTCAATCTATACTAGGTATCACCATTCCCTAAACAGAAGGTGCTGAAATATATGAAAGTGGATCAGCCACACTGAGCATAAGTGATAGTAAGTATTGCATTTTTTTTCTTTCTACGCTTAATTTATGATATGATGGACTAGCTGTTTGAAGTGCCTGCCTTGACTTCAATACAATGTTGTACTCTAATGTGGAATATAAGTTAACATAAATCCCAGGTACACAGTGATTTTTTTCAGTTCCTTTTATCACAGTATCAGAAATGAACCTAGAGTATTACCATTATATAGCAGAGACTATCAGGATTACAGACTTTAATTAATTTGCACGAGACTACAAAGATTATAAATGGAGTTAAGCAGGCATTTTAATACAGAAATAATAGAGAGTATGCATTTTCAATTATTATGTTTTCCCCTGAAAGACAGGTAAAAACTAAGTGCTTATAAGGGTCATTTTGAGGAAGAGGGCTATTGGAACATCTGATAGCAGAGATGCTTCTGAAAGAATAATTAAGCAGACTGGTATTTCACTTCAGCAAAAATAAATTAGGGGTAAAGAATTGAGCTGAAGTCTAATTAAGGTCAGCAGTGAGCAATGCTAGGTCAAAGGCAAAAGAACATCAACTACCAATCACAATAAGAAAATCAAACACAAATAGAATAATAAAGTTATTTCAAGGTTTCATTAATAAACCATCATATGGCTACAAATTTGAGTGGTTTGTTCTGCTCTTTAGTAGATAAAACGAAATTTCCTATTAAACATAAAGCTAGAAAGGGAAGTTGCTATTTATTTCATGTTATATTATCTTCTATGAAGAATTGATCTTTGTCATCATGGACATTTGGTTTTTCTATGCAACAGCAATCTCTTCATTCCACTATAATGACATATTGTATGCTTGAATGATTTAATAATTTAAAAAATTTATATACTTAGAGAGAGTAATTGGATTACATTGATCTGCATAGTTCAAGCCAGCTGTCACATAGAGCTTATACTGGAAATGCCATCCTCTTAAAATCAGGTGATTTTTTTTAGGTGTGTATGTAAAATTCTTGATACTTTTACCTATGGGCTGATATTAATATCAGAAGTCATACAATTTTATGGGACATGGCTCAAAGAGTTGGAGCCTGCTCTCAGGTAAACTTCCTCCTGTCAATTCCCTTTCTTTCTACAACTGATTGTCTGCTATCTGTCCCTCAATTCCTGCCTAAGTCATAATGAAATGTAGGAAAGATGAATCAAAAAGTTTATGGCTGGGTTGGTGTATACAATTCTTCTTTGGTAGCCCACAGAGTACCTTCCCATTCTAAAGATGCTAGAACATAGGGATGAAGGTTCGCTGTAGGCAATAGCTCAATTCCCCCATGCTCAAAAACTTTTATGCGTGCTGTCTGTTGTCTTCATCAGTGTGACCTTGTTTTCATGCCCAAATTTGATGTGATGTTTATTTTGTCTTAATATATTTTATTTTGCTTCATTTTGTTGTTAGCCTGATATTTTTCTAATGAGAAACAGAAACAGACTGGATTCATATGGGAAGAAGATAGGGAGGAACTGGGAGGAGTTAGAGGGACTGTAATCAAGTTAAGTTGCATGAAAAACAAAACCATTTTCAACAAAAAGGAAGTCTGTAAAAGAAGTGAAGAGAATGAGAGAGAGAGAGAGAGAGAGAGAGAGAGAGAGAATAAAGAATGTAGACAGCTTTTCCAGAGAACCTGAGTTTCAACAATAAGGAAGACTTTAAAGTAGTGAGAGAGAAAGAGAGAGAGAGAGAGAGAGAGAGAGAGAGAGAGCGCTCAGGCACATGTAACTACAGCTGTGTGGATCCAATGCCCATATTTTGCCTTTACAGGCAATTGTACACTCATGTTGCACATAAGCTTATGATTGGAAAGACATAACTATATAAAATGATTAATTATATAGCATTGTATATACTCATAATATAAGTTTATATCACACTTTAACACAATTACTTTCTATTGTGAAAAGAACAAAACTGTCCACCTCTCATCTCAAATGGAGGTCATGTTCTGTGTTTTCATTATAGTATTGAAATAGAACACATGAGACCTACCTTCTCAGCAACTTGCATTCGACACTAAGTATTATTAAATGCAGACATATTATTCTGTATGTATTTAACATCTGACTTGCAAAATTCGTATAAATTATGCACTTTATCATTGCCTCTATTCCACCCCAAACTAAAGTGTTAAATGTTTAGTCTGAATTGCTTTTGTTGTTAAGTAATCACTGTTTGCTAGAAATGGACAAAGTAATTCTGAAATCACTTGTCACTAAGATAAAGGACACATTAAAATATGCAACAGATTTCGTAGAGTTTGCTGCATTGAAACTGAGATTTATTTGAAGAATGAAGAGGCTTAGCAGCATTGATTTTTCCATCTCCATTACAAGGAGATGATTTTTTTTTTAATTTTTGTCTTCCTCCAATTTGTGTCTCCTTTCACCAAAAACTTTTCTTCACAACCAACTTAAAATATAAGCAGAAAACAAGGCCACCCACCAAAGAGGAAAACATTGAGAAATCATAGGGCAGATAATTGGTTAGTATCAAAATATATAAGGAAATCGACAGCCAAACAACAAAGCAACAATAACAGTAACAATGACAATAATAACAACAGCTTGGCTGAAAGATGAGCTAAAATCCTTCCATTTGTATTTCTTCCAGTGAAGATATGTAAATATACGACAGGTTTACAAAGACAGTTCCCTGTGACTAGTTAGAGAAACACAGTGAACCTTGATATATAAGAGCTGCTAGGTTGTTTTAATTGAAAACTAAAGGTGAGATATATTGGTATTGTGAGGAGTAAATGAGAGCCATAAACTGTTGGTGAGAACTCCCAAAGAGACATGCAGTAACACATGTATCATAGTCATAATTCTCCGTGAGACAGAACCAATAGGCATAGAACCAAAAGTTCTGTATGTCTTTGTGTGCGCTTCTCTCTCTTTCTCCCTCTCTCTTTCTCTCTCTCTAACCCTCTCCGCCTTTGCTTCCTCTCTCTCCATCTTTTTTTCTGCGTATATGTGTAATATTAGAGCTGAGACATAAAAATTGTATATTCCACCTTATGCCAGCAGGAAAATCAGAAAAATTGGCTGTGTAGTAGCTCAACCCGAATCTCAATGTTGGGCTATCAGAAAAGCAGGTAGTGTGAGTCCAAGACAAATGTCAATAAATAATGGGGCTTAAGCTAATATTTAAGGAAATGATACAACTTCATAATATTCCATCTCCAATACAACAAAATTTTGCTTGCTCTAATTTGTTTTTCCATTTGGGCAGCAGCAAAATTGGAAGTGGTCCCTCTCATTGTTCAAAATAGGCTTTGTTGATGTGTTTAAATGTCTTCCACCACTGCTCTCTCAGACACATCTGGGATAATATTTTATCATCTATATGGATATCACCTTACCTCAAATTGATAAATAAGATTAATAATTATAAAATTGATATTCATAATACTGAATTTTCCCTAGATAAAGTAATAAATCATGTAATATGTGATGATATTAGTCAATCCTGAAAATATTATTTAGAGAAAATAAGCCAGTTATAAAATAATTAGTATGAATCCACTTACATTCATTAAATAAAAATAATCAAACATAGATAATCAATTAATATAACTGTGGCTATGATGGATGGGTTAAGCAACAGACTACTTTGGATAAGGTCATTCCTAATGATTTCTAGGAGCCTCTCACATCCCAGGTCTCTGGGACTTTATAGAAAACCACCCTACTCCACACTGCTGCATATTTTCATTCATTGTCATGGCCCTCTGAGCTTCTCTCCTCTCTCCACCCGTACATGACCATGCTTTAGTTTCTCCTCTACATACTGTCTCCCACTCAGATCCCTCCCTCCCTGTATATCCCATGATTATTTAGTTCCCCATTATAAGTGGAACTGAAGTATCTACACTTGATCCTTTCTTCTTGGTAAGCTTCATATGGTCTGTGAGTTGTATAATGACTATTCTAAACTTTTTGGCCAATATCCACTTCTTAGTAAGTTCATACAATACATGGCTCTGAGTTATCTCCCTTAGGATGATATTTTCTAGCTCCATCCATTTGTCTGAAAAATTTGTGATGTCCTTGTTTTTAATAACTGAATTATTATTTCATTGTCTAAATGAAACACATTTTCTATATCCGTTCTTCAGTTGGGAGACATCTGGGTTTTTTTCAACTTCTGGATATCACAAATAAGCGTGCTATGAGCATAGTGGGGAATGTATCCTTGTGATATGGTGGATCATCTTTTGGGTATATGCCCAGGAGTGGTATATCTGGGTCTTCAGGTAGAACTATTTTCAATTTTCTGAGGAACTGCCAGATTGATTTCCAGAGTGGTTGTATGAGCTTGGAATCCTACCAGCAATGGAGGAGTGTTCCTCTTTCTCCACATTCTTGCCAGCATTTGCTTGCATTTGAGTTTTTAATGTTAGCCATTCTGACTGGTGTAAGGTGGAATCTCAGGGTTGTTTTGATTTGCATTTCCCTGATGACTAAGGATGTTAAATTTTTCTTTAAGTACTTCTCTGCCATTCGAGATTTCTCTATTGAAAATTCTATTATAGCTCTATACCCTATTTTTCAATTGGGTTATTTGGTCTTTTGAAGTCTAACTTCTTGACTTCTTTGTATATTCTGGATACTACCTCTCTATTGACTACCTGCAGTAGATAGACATGGCCCCTAGTTGAGGCATGAGACCACTCATTTATCTTCAAAAATTTTGATTCAAAATTGTTTCTGTCTAAAGGAATGCAGGGACAAAAATAGAGCTATGACTAAAGGAAAGGTCATCCAGTGACTGACCAACTTGGGATTCATCCCATCCAAACAGTGACACTATTACTGATGCCATGTTGTGCTTGCAGAAAGGAACCTAGCATGACTGTCTTCTGAGAAGACTCTCCACTAGCACCTGACTAAGACAAATGCAGATGCTTACAGACAACCATTAAACTGAATTCCAGGATGACTATGGAAGAGTTAGCAGACAGACTGAAGGAGTTGAATGGGATTGCAATCCTGTAGGAAGAACTATATTATCAACCAACCTGGATCCCTCAGAGCTCCCAGAAACTAAGCCACCTACCAGAGAGCATAAATGGGCTGGTCTGTGCCCCTTACTCCCCCACCTTAACCTACCCTCTGCACATATGTAACAGAGGAGGGCTTTGTGTGGCCTCTGTGGGAGAGGATGTACTTAACTCTGTAGAAACTTGATGCCCCAGGGAAGGGAATGCTGGCAGGGGTAAGGTGGAGGTAAAACATTCTCTCAGAAGTAAAGGGCATGGGGGATGAGGTGAAGGATTCTGGAAGGGAGGATCAGGAATGGGGACAACATTTAGAATATAAGCAAAGTAATTTAATGAAAAATAAAAGAAAATAAATGAACAGATTAATGGAAATTAATAAATAACATCAAAATATATAAGATGTGAAGATTTTTTGTATAATATTGTAGCTTCTGGTAAAGATGATTTATTATAGACGTTGGGTATAAGCTCCTTAATTGAAGCAGAGACCTGTTTTAAACCTGTAGATTTCACAATAAAAGTGCATTTTTAGATATAAGTACATGAGGTGCTGGGGATAGTTCTTACAGTGGAAGAATAGTGACCTAAGTTTAGTCTCCAGAGTGCATGTGAAAGCTTGGTGTCATCAATACTATTGTTATCGCATCAATACAATGGCAATACAACAGGATCCATAAATTTACTAATCAATCAGTCTAGCTGGATTGTGAGAGACCCTAGTATCGGCCTCCCAAAATAGGGTGAAAATCAGTTGAAGATAACTAACCTCACTTTCTGGTATCTCTATATATGCTCACACACATATATGAGCACCAGCACACATCACAACACACACACACACACACACACACATACACACACACAAATTTATAATCACAAATTCCTAATTATAGAATAAAATAATATCACAGATTACAGATCAAATGTACATGGAAGATTTTACATAAGAAGCCAGTCAAGACCAAATGAAGCTAACTGATAGTGAAAGAGATAAGATGAGAATAAAATTTGTGTCTCCTTGTATTTACTCGGAAATGATGATGAGAGAAGTTGAATTTACTTTCTTGAAGGAGATATGGGATTTGAAGAGATTTCTTCATTAGAAATATTAGTAATTAAGACTAGCAGGGGAAACATAAAATAAATGAAAAAGGATGCAGTCAATCATGGTTTTATTAAGATAAAAAGTTTTTTTAAAAAATAATAATTTTGTATGAACAGCCAAGTATACAATAGGAAGGAATAAGATATTTTCTTCAAGTGTTTAATCCTAGTTCTTTTCAATGCTTCGCCATCATGGGTCTAGCTCTGTCTTCCTGGTTGTATCATTCATATTACTGACCTATTCATTCCTAGCATCCATCAGCTTGTTGATGCATTCTTTCACACTATCTAACAGAAAGACTAAATAATGAAAAAAACATAAGTAATTATAGTCAATGCTATTGACTTTTATAGTGCACACTTGGAAAACCAACAATATCTAACAAAGACCAGTTATAAAAGATGATGAGTCTAAAAAGAAAAAAGTGAGAAGAGAACATTTGTACAGTTTATGATATTTAGCATTGGTACAGAAAAGTGCATACATTTCAAAAGTCTTTATAAAAGAATCAGTGCTACAAGTTTCAAATGCAAGGAGATGTCTACATAATGATAGAATAACAGATTAAAAATAGAGATGAAGATAAGGCAAAACACAGTAGGAAAAAGTTTAATTTTTTTTTCAGAACAATATACATTTTATTTTTCTAGTGTTGTGTAACAGACTTTTTTTAGGGAGATACAACATACATGTGACTCACCCAAAATAGAGGAATGATGAGAGACCAAAGTGTTGATACCGTCTATGATGGCTAGATTTACGTCAACTTGACACAAGCTAGAGCCATCTGAGGGCAGGGAATCTCAATTAAGAACATGCAACTCTAAGGTAGGGTGGTCGTTAAGCCTGTAGGGCCTTTTCAAATAGTGATTGATGAGGGAAGGACCCAGTCCATTGTGATCATGTCACTGTGGGCCTCTCTATGTTTTATTTAGAAATAGCTGAGTGGAGTTAACAGGCAACAGTCCAGATTACCTTACATGAATAGCTGGCTTTCAAAACATCAGAAATCCTTAGAATTGACATGACAAACATTTCAGTATTAATGTTCATTTTCATTAGAGACCTGTCTGCTCCGGGCAGCTTCCTATATTGAATTCTAAGAAGAAATTGAGCATCCTTGGAGTTACTCCAGTTGCGGTGAGACAGCCACTAGGCAAGAATTGCCACTTTCCTTCTACAGACAAATTACTGTCCAGAAAAGGACACACTTGCAGAATAGTCGACTGATTATATCTGCCTAGACAGAGTAATCAGCCCTTAATAATTCTGCAGCACTAAGGTCTGTCAGATGATCCTGGGCCAGAAGGCAGAAGAACAGATGCTCCAACGTTTTGAAGTAGAGCGAGTGTCCAGGTGTTCAGAGGTCTCTATAAATTGGCTAAGTTTTAGAAACTATGATTTGTGCTTCACACAATTATAGTTAACTCAGTCATTCTGGATTTCTGATGGGGTTGAAAACATATAGCTATTGACCTTAAGAGAAAAGATTTGAGTGGATGGTCGTCAGCTGACATTCATCCTAAAGCCAGGTTCAGAACTAAATGTTTTAGTTAGAATAGATGACAGAGGAGCTGGTTAGTCAACAAAAAAAATGGACTGGGTATTAGGACTATCCTGTACCTCACTGGTACAAATTGGCATAATTATGCTCTAATTGTATTTTGAGATAAAAGTTTCATTTTAACAGGAAGGGTGATGTGTAGGAGGAGCTAAGGTAGGAGGAATACTGAGAGGAAGAAAAGGAGTAAGAAGAGGAGAAGAAGAAGGAGAGGAGAAGCTAGGTGATGAAAGAGAGAAAGAGGGGGGAGACAGGGAGGCAGATATTCATGTATCTCCACCAGTCAAAGATAGTTGTTATATCTAGGTTGGTCAGTGGGTTACACCTCTGATTGAACAATTCCAAACTTATAAAGCCTATGATTAACATTATTTTAAAAATATGTATAAATGCAAAAAGGAAAAGGAGGCATGGTATAGGGGTTTCCTAAGGGGGGTGGGGGGGAATGGGGATAGGGGATGCCATCTGAAGTGTAAATAAAATATATAATAATAATAATAAAGAACTACAACTCCCAGCATACCAGGAGGTTACCCAGTCCTTGGGGAGGTCGAGCTAACTGGTTAATTTAAGTTATTACACTGTGCTACCTGGAAAGGTCATTCTTCAATCCATTGAGCTGCCTGCAGGCAGCTGTACATTCTAGAGTTTTTGCTTTTGTGAGCTTTCACACATTCTGAAGTGGGCTTTGGTGATGCAGTTGTCCCTTATTCATTCCTGGTTTTGTAAATAGCCCTCGGCCATATAAAGTAACCCTAATACAACTCATCGGTTCACCAAGTTGGACTTTCGTGGTTTCTTGGTCATGGTTCCTTTGGATGTTATGATACACCATAACCAAAAGCCAGTTTAGAACTAGGAGATAGAGGTCATGGAGAAGTGCTGCTTGCTGGCTTGCTCCTCATCAAGTTTAATTTTTTAAAAAAATTAAGACTTGCAAAGCAAGAATATATGTGAACAGGCTGAGAAAGTATTAACTTGTTTCTTCTAGTACCAAAAACAGCTAATAGTAAAAGTCAGGCATTCATAATTATGTTTCTCTTTTTTTCTTTTTGACATTGAATGCATATAAAAAAGAACATAAATAATTGGGAGATCATGACTTGTTAACACTGAGTAGTTAGAAATTTTAGAATATGACCTAGCAGGGTGCTTTTTTCCTCATATGAAGGAAATATAGAATAGGTAGTAAAGGAAAGTCAGTATAAAGTCCAGCTAAAATTAAGAGACCAGTAACAGAAACCAAAATTGCAATTTTAGGGTGTTTCTCTGTCCTATTTTTAAAATGATATATTTGAACAAGGATAAACATACTTTAAAGAGAAATTTGTTTAATTCCTCTATTTCTTTACCCTGTAATATAACCACCAATGAGACACGATCATTAGTAAAGTGTTGTAAATTTTTTATTATCATTACTATATTATGAACCACTGAGGCATCAAATTTTCTTCTAAGACTTTACCACTTATTCTGTGGAAAGAATAATGTGTTCTCAATTATATATGGCATAGTTATATCGAGCAAGGATGAATAGTCACCTCATCATACTCATTTGAGTATTAAGCATGACAGAAGAGTACAAAGTTTAACAAGGGGTGGGTTTGTGATGTTTAACCTTTGTTTTCCTGTTGAATTCTTCTGGACTGGAACCAGTTTCTGGAATCTGTGAAAATATAACCAAAAATGAGTCAATAAAGTATGAAGCTAAGATATAAAGAGGTCTGAGAGGAAGGCAGGGCTATATTTTGTTTTCCTGCATCAACTCTTAATTTATGAGTACACCTACTCTGCTGCTTCCACTCATGTCCCAGAAATTGTTAGGTACATCAGAATGTAGGTTTTTGGCCTTTGGTATGTAACAAAGTCCAGTACTTGATGAATATTCTAGGTCTTATGTGACACATTGTGATTCCTGAAGAGTTCAACCCCATGAATTGAGCAACAATCAAGTTTTCAACCTCATCAGTGGTCATACTGCCCCTTTATAATGTATTTATATTCAGTCAGTTCTCTTTCTCTGGAGAACTCTAACTCAAGTTGTGGTTCTAAAAAAATTATGAAAGGAACTGACAACAGGATCTAGTGGGAACTGAAGCTTGCTATCTAAATCAAGTAATTTTCAATTACCAAAAATTTTCCTGGCAACACAGAAAATTTTAAAAATCTTTTATGTAGGCTATTTGAAAATCACAAAAAAATATATTTGGTATTTTTATGAACTACTTTTAAAATCAAAGAATTTAGTTTCACTCTATATACAACTTCTAGATATCTGAAGGGAAAGAAGAAATTATAATGATGTTGTAATATTAACTCTAGCACTCTTAGATGAAATAAAAAAGGATATGAATGAGTTCAGATATAAAAACTTCCATCTTTTGACTTGCATAAACTATCTAAAGCTTTCTAAGTATGCCCTGAAAAGGAATCTTCTCTCCAGCAGCCTCAGAATTGAAGGTGGTGGTAACCAAACTGAATCTTCATCATATCATTGACTAACTTACTATGTGAGTTTAGTTCCTGATCTCAAAGATGTTTCAGTTTAAGTAAAATCGTAAAATCACTGATTAGAAGAGTGGGACCTGAGATTTTTGGATGGAGTTATGTGGAAAGATCTTGATGAGGCTGAAGGTGTTGAACACTTTGATTCTTTTGGCTTTAGTTTTCCTATGGAAATAGCAATATATTTCTGCTCAATATATCAAGTTTGGTACTCTCTCCAGATAGAATAAGATTTGGGACCAATTTTGAGGTTATTTTAAATCTCAACCATTCATTCCTGTCATGAATGACTGTTGTCTGAGCCAAGACACTCTCATGTTGGTCCATTCAGATCTGCCATCTTGAAAAAAAAATTATTGCTCCTGGGCTTCATATCCTGTCACAGATGAGCAGACATGGTCAAGAAATTCTCATCTTAATATCCAGCTTTTCTCTACCACATGTTGTACACAACTCAGCCTTAATTATAAGACCACTTCTGAGTGGAGCTACAGTGTATATTCTGAGTAACTAAGTGAGAGAGCATCACACGAAGTAATAAGGGGAGGTTCTCATCCCTGTTTAGGAAACTCTTTGCAGGTATGGCCTTCAGAAAATGAGCATCCATAACTTTCTAAGTCATTCCTTTCTAAAAACTGTAAGGAAGCCCAGTAAACATATTGGTTTTCCAAAATGAACTTTGGCAGAATTGTACCTTGGCTTATCCATTTATCATTGGTAACATAGGAAAAAGAAGGCATTTTAGCAACAATCACATGGCCACATTATTCAGGGTGCAAGTGAGAAGTAGACACTTAGATTTCAAAATATTCACCTTAAAGAATAACTCAAGAGAAGGGCAGGATTTTCAGCTAATTATGAAGAGTCATTTAAAAATTGCAAACACTCAAAATAAATGTCACTTTAATCAGTTGGTAGATTCTCTTGGGCTAGTACTCAGACATGGGAGCTTTATTGGCCAGATGTTGGATTTTCTCCAGCACTGACACAAACTGAATTCTTACTTTTGCACCAAGAATAAAGGTATCAGAGTATAAAACCTACCTATGGGATTGGATATGATGGAAACCCTTAAGCCAAAGAAACCTTCCCATTATAATCAGATTCTGCATGGCGAGCACAAGTAGTAAATGTAGTATAAGTTAACAGTATGTAATATAAAAAAATATCATATAAGTTAACAATAGATGAAATGAAAGGAATTAATGAAAGAAAATAAAAGAGATACAAGTGTGAGTGTAGGAGTATGTTTAGAGATGTTTATGTACATGTGGGGGCCTGTACCTGTGCAAACCATGGCATGCATGTGGAGGTCAGAGGAGAGTTTGTAGGAGTTGCTTCTCTACTTCAACAATGTGGAACCCTGGAATAAAACACAAATCATCAGGCTTGGCAAAAAGAGCCTTTACCTCCTAAACCACCTTACAGTTGTTCAAAGCTTGCTACAAACATGAATGTAAAAAGTAGAAAACAAAAATGATATATGATTTTTTTAAAAAAAAGATAATAATTGCAGAGAACAGTTTAAGAAAAATGAGAATACAATCCAAAAATAAAATACAGAAAACAAAATGAATTCCTTAAGGTTCTATGTCTGAATAATAAGACTTTCAGAATAATGAAATGAAAGAAGTATAAAAATACATCACAGGAGTGTAAAAAATATCTGACAGCCTGAGATAAATATTCTTTTATGGAGTTAGGGTGAAAAAGAGCAAAGTGAACTCAGTGAGACTGATATGGGGAATTTCAATGATATCAAATGAAAAGGATAAGCAAAAGGAAAAATGGAATAAATAGTAGCTAGAGAACTTTGAAAGAAATGCATTATCCAAGACGTTTACATCTGACCAAGTCACTGTCTGGGTTATAGGACAAGGAAGATGTATTTTTAGCTATAGAAAGAATATGAAAGCATTGTATTCATGTACATTTACTAAAATGTACTAATTCAAATAAATTAGCAAATAATTTATTAGTAGCAAATAAATCCATGTTAGAAAATTTTTAAAAACAAGACTCACATTTTCATACCAAATTGCAAGAAAATATATCTGGAGTAAAAACATAAAGCTTGGGAATACCAATCCCCTTCTGCCCCTCGCTTGGTCCTTTTGGCTGGGGCAGACACCTAGCTGGACTGGTCCCATAAAGACACCATATCCTGAACCATCCTAGAGGAGACACACTCAGAGCAATGGGTAAGAACCCTCTCCCACTACCCTATGCCACAGAGCTATACCTGGAAGCCTGGGGAGCTCAGGACCCATCAGACACCCAAACCCTGCCCCTCTGGAATACCATTCCCCTTTCACCTCTCACTTGGTCCTTTTGGTTGGGACAGACACCTAGCTGGTCTGCTCCTGTGAAGAAACCATATCCTAAACTATTTGAGAGGAGCCACTACACTCAGAGCAGTGAACACCTAGCTGGTCTGCTCCCATGAAGACACCATATCCTAAGCCATCCTAGAGGCACAACTGTACTCAGAGCAGCAGGATTTCAGGATCCAAGAGGTGGCCTGAGTTCCAGGAGTTCTTCCATCCAGGAGCTCCGGATCACAGGATCACAGAGACATCTGGACTCTGAGGCGTTCTGACACAAGCAAGATAAATGGAAAGACAGGCTCAAGTCAGAGACAGTGAGTGCAGGTAGCACTCCAGTTACCAGATGGCAAAAGCAAGCACAAGAACATAGGCAACAAAAACCAAAGTTACTTGGCATCATCAGAACCAAGTTCTCCTACCATAACAAGCCCAGACACCCCATCACACTGGAAAAGCAGGATTCAGAATTAAAATCTCTTCTCATGATGATGATAGAGGACTTTAAGGAGGACATAAATAATTCCCTTAAAGAAGTACAGAACACAAGTAAACAGGTAGAAGCCCTTAAAGAGAAAACACAAAAATCCCTTAAAGAATTGCAGGAAAACACAACCAAACAGGTGAAGGAATTAAACAAAACCATCTAGGATCTAAAAATGGAAGTAGAAACAATAAAGAAATCACAAAGGGAGACTGCCCTGGAGATAGAAAACCTAAGTAAGAGATCAGGAGTCATAAATGCAAGCATCAACAACAGAATGTAAGAAATGGAAGAAAGAACCTCATGTGAAGAAGATACCATGGAAAACATTGACACAACTGTCAAAGAAACTGCAAAATGCAAAAAGCTCCTAACCCAAAACATCTAGGAAATCCAGGACACAATGAGAAGGCCAAACCTAAGGATAATAGGTATAGATGAGAGTGAAGATTCCCAACTTAAAGGGCCAGTAAATATCTTCAGCAAAATTATAGAGGAAAACTTTCACTAGACTAAAGAAAGAGATGTCCATGAACATAAAAGAAGCCTACAGAACTCCAAATAGACTAGACCAGAAAAAAATACTTCCTGTCACAAAATAATCAAAACATCAAATGTACAAAACAAAGAAAAAAATACTAAAAGCAGTAAGGGAAAAAGACAAAGTAACATATAAAGGCAAACCTATAAGAATTACACCAGACTTCTCACCAGAGAATATAAAAGCCAGAAGATCCTGGACTAATATTGTTAAGACCCTAAGAGAACACAAATGCCAGCCCAGACTACTATACCGAGCAAAACTCTCAATTACTATATATGGAGAAACCAGGATATTCCAAGACAAACCAAATTACATAATATCTTGCCACAAATCCAGCACTTCGAAAGATAATTGGTGGAAAACTTCAACACAAAGAGGAAAACTGCAACCTAAAAAAAAAACAAGGAGGTAATCTTTCAAAAAACTCAAAAGAAGATTTTATATCTATATCTATATCTATCTATCTAGATAGATAGATAGATAGATAGATATATTTCCATCTCTAATAACAAAAATAACAGGAAGCAACAATCATTTTTCTTTAATATCTCTTAATATCAATGGACTCAATTCTCCAAAAAAAGACATAGACTATCAGACTGGATACATAAACAGGACCCAGAATTATGCTGTATACAGAAAACACACCTCAGTGACAAAGACAGACACTACATCAGAGTAAAAAGATAGAAAACAATTTTTCCAAGCAAATGGTCCTAAGAAACAAGCTGGAGTGGCCATACTAATATCAAATAAAATCAACTTTCAACCAACAGTAATCAAAAAAAGTTAAGGAAGGACACTTCATACTCATCAAAGAAAAACATCTACCAAGATGAACTCTCAATTCTGAACATCTATGCTCCAAATGCAAGAACACCCACATACATAAAAGAAACTTTACAAAAGCTCAAAGCACACATTGTATCTCAAACAATAATAGTGGGGGATTTCAACACCCCCCTCTCACCAATGGAGAGATAATGGAAGGAGAAACTAAAGAGAGACACAATGAAATTAGCAGAAGTTATGAACCAAATGGATTTAACTGATATCTATAGAACATTTCATCCTAAAACAAAAGAGTAAACCTTTTTTCTCAGCACCTCATGGTATCTTCTTGAAATAGATCATATAATTGGTCACAAAATTGGCCTCAACAGATAAAAAAGGATTGAAATAATTCCTTGCATCTTATCAGATCACCATAAACTGAGGCTGGTCTTTAATAATGACAAAAACAATAGAAATCCCACATACATGTGGAAATTGAACAACACTCTATTCAATGAAAATGTGGTTAGGGAAGAAATGAAGAAAGAAATTAAAGACTTTTAGAATTTAATGAAAATGAGCACATATTAAACCGAAACTTGTGGGACTCCATGAAAGCAGTGCTAAGAGAAAAACTCATAGCTTTTTGTAGTGCCTACAAAAAGAAACTGGAAAGAGCATACACTAACAACTTGAAAGCACACCTGAAAGCTCTAGAACAAAAAGAAGCAAATATACCCAAGAGGCGTAGATGGCAGGAAATAATCAAACTCTGGACTGAAATCGACCAAGAAAGAACTACACAAAATATCAACTAAACCAGGAGCTGGTTCTTTGAGAAAACCAACAAGATAGGTAAACCCTTAGCCAGACTAACCAGAGGGCACAGTGACAGTATTCAAATTAATAAAATCAGAAATTAAAAAAGAGACACAACAATAGAAACTGAAAAAATTTTAAAAAATCATCAGATCCTATTACAAAGGCCTATACTCAACAAAACTGGACAATCTGGATGAACTGGACAATTTTCTAGACAGATACCAGGTACAGAAGTTAAAATAGGGACAAATAAACCATCTAAACAGTCCCATAACCCTTAAAGAAATAGCAGCAGTCATTAAAAGTCTCCTCACACACACACAAAAAAAGCCCAGGACCAAATAGTTTTAGTGCAGAATTCTATCACACCTTCAAGGAAGACTAATACCAATTATATTCAAACTATTCCACAAATTAGAAACAGAAAGAACACTACCGAATTCTTTATATGAAGCTAAAATTATGTTCATACCTAAAGCTCACAAAGACCCAACAAAGAAAGAAAATTTCAGACCAATTTCCTTTATAAATATTGATGCAAAAATATTTAAAATATTCTCGCAAACAGAATCCAACAACACATCAAAACAATCATTCATCATGATCAAGTAGGCTTTATCTCAGGAATGCAGGAATAGTTCAATATTGGGAATTCATCAATGTAATCCACTATATAAACAAACTCAAAGAAAAAAAAAAAAAGAAACACATGATCATCTCACTAGATGCCAAGAAGAATTTGACAAATTTCAACATTCCTTCATGGTAAAAGTCTTGGAAAGAGCAGGAATTCACGGCCCATACCTAAACACTGTAAAAGCAATATAGAGCATACGAGTAGCCAACATCAAACTAAATGCAGAGAAATTTGAAGCAATCCCATTAAGATCAGGGACTAGACAAGGCTGCCCACTCTCACCCTACCTATTCAATATAGTACTGGAAGTCCTAGCCAGAGCAATTAGTCAACAGAAGGACATCAAAGGGATACAAATTGGTAAGGAAGAAGTCAAAATTTCACTAATTGCAGATGATATGATAGTATACTTAAGTGAACCTAAAACTTCTAACAGAGAACTCCTAAACCTCATAAACAACTTCAGCAAGTGGCTGGATATAAAATTAACTCAATCCAGTAGCCTGTCTCTACTCAAAAGATAAACAGGCTGAAAACGAAATTAGAGAAATGACATCCTTCACAATAGTTTCAAATAATATAAAATACCTTGGAGTGAATCTAACCAAGCAAGTGACAGATCTGTATGACAAGAACTTCAAGTCTCTTAAGAAAGAAATTGAAGAAGATCTCAGAAGATGGAAAGATCTCTCATGCTCATGGATTGGCAGGTTTAATATAGTAAAAACGACCATCTTGCAGAAAGTATTCTACAGATGCAATGCAATCCTTATCAAAATTCCAAATCAGTTCTTCATAGAGATAGAAAGAGCAATTTGCAAATTCATATGGAATAACAAAAAACCCAGGATAGCAAGAACTATTCTCAACAATAAAATATTCTTTGGGGGAATCACCATCCTTGACCTCAAACTGTACTACAGAGCAATAGTGATACAAATGGCATGGTATTGGTACAGAGACAGACAGGAAGATCAGTGAAATAAAATCTAAGATCCAGAAATGAATCCACACACCTATGGTCACTTGATCTTTGACAAAGGAGCTAAAACCATCCAGTGGAAAAAGCATTTTCAACAAATGGTGCTGGTTCAACTGGAGGTTAGCGTGTAGAAGAAAGCAAATCCATCCATTCTTATCTATTTGTACAAAACTCAAGTCCAAGTGGATAAAGGACTTTCACATAAAAACATAAACTGAAACTAATAGAAGAGAAGGTTGGGAAAAATCTCAAATACCTAGGCACAGGGGAAAAGTTCCTGAACTCAACACCAATGAATGGCTTATGTGCTAAGACCAAGAATTGATTAATGGGACCTCACAAAATTGCAACGCTTATGTAAGGAAAAGGATACTATCAATAGGACAAAATTGCAACCAACAGAATAGGAAAAGGTCTTTACCAATTGTACATTCGATAGAGGGATAATATCTAATATATACAAAAAGTCAAGAAATTAGACTCCAGACAATCAAATAACTCTATTAAAAATGGGTTACAGAGCTAAACAAAGAATTTTTTTAACAGTCTCATTTATTTAATTAGGTCATTAATCAACAAAAATACTGTAAATATTACTATTGGGTAAGAAAAATGAGTCTCATAAAGTCTAAGTAATTACCTAAAGCCAGGAATCAGGAGCTATGACAGTTTGCCATTCTTCTAGTGTAGTGTGCACCTGTGGTCTGTTAGGCTTCTGGACATTCTCTCAATTCCTAGTACCTTCACACTCTCCATGCTGAAAAATGTATACCTATTCTTCTGATGGAATATGTGATGCTCATTAATGGTAAGTGCTGTACCCTTTGCATACCACTAAGAGATATAAACAAAGAATTCTTAACTAAGGAAACTCGAGTGGCCGAGAAGCACCTAAAGAAATGTTCAACATCCTTAGTCATTAGGGAAATGCAAATTAAAATAACCCTGAGATTCCACCTCACACCAGTCAGAATGGCTAAGACCAAAAACTCAGGTGATAGTAGATGCTGGCGAGGATATGGAAAAAGAGGAACACTCCTCCATTGTTGGTGGGATTGCAAGCTGGTACAACCACTCTGGAAATCAGTCTGGTGGTTCCTCAGAAAATTGGACATAGCATTACCTTAGGATCCAGCTATACTACTCCTGGGCATATATCCAGAAGATGCTCTAACATATAACAAGAACATATGCTCTACTATGTTAATAGCAGCCTTATTTATATTAGCCAGAAGCTGGAAAGAACCCAGATGTCCTTCAACAGAGAAATGGATACACAAAAATGTGGTACATTTACACAATGGAATATTACTCAGCTATTAAAAACAATGAATTCAAGAAATTCTTAGGTAAATTGATGGAACTAGAAAATATCATCCTGAGTGACTTAACCCAGTAACAAAAGAACACACATGCCGGGCGGTGGTGGCGCATGCCTTTAATCCAAGCACATGGGAGGCAGAGGCAGGCGGATTTCTGAGTTCGAGGCCAGCCTGGTCTACAAAGTGAGTTCCAGGAAAAACCAAAAAAAAAAAAAAAAAAAAAAACCCACACATGGTATTCACTCACTGATAATTGGATATTAGCCTAGAAGCTTGAAATACCCAAGATTCAACCCAGAAACCACATGAAGCTCATAAAGAAGGAAGGCCAAGTGCTGATGCTTTGGATCTTCTTAGAAGAAGTAACAAAATACTCAAGGGAGCAAATATGGAGACAAAGTGTGAGACAAAAACTGAAGGAGGAGTTGTTTAGAGACTCTTCCACCTGGGTTATCTGTCCCATGTGCAGTCACCAAAGGTAGACACTGATGTGGATGTCAGAAAGTGCATGCTGACAGGAGCCTAATAGGCTTGTCTCCTTAGAGGTCTGCCAGAGTCTGATATATTCAGAGTTGGATACTCAGAGCTAACCATTGGACTGATCAAGAGGTTCCCAATAGAGGTGTTAGAAAGAAGACTGAAAGAGCTGAAAGGGTTTGTGGCTCCATGAGGAGAGCAACAATACCAACCAACCAGAGCTCCCCAGGGTCTAAATCTCCAGCCTGGGAACACATAGGGAGGGACCTATGACTCCAGCTGTATACGTAGGGGAGGATGTCCTTGTCGGGCATAGGTGGGAAAGTAGATCCTTGGTCCCATGAAGGCTGGACGCCAAGTGTGGGGGAATTCGAGGTGGGATTGGGGGGTAGGTAGGGGCACATCCTCATAGAATCAGGAGGAGGAAAGATGGAATGGGGGTTCCTGGGCTGGGGGGGGTATAGAAATGGGGTAAGAGAATAACATCTGAAATGTAAATAAAGTATCCAATAAAAAAGAAAAAAACATAAAGCTTGTTGAATTTTTAACACTTATATTAGAAAGTAGATTTGATATCATAGCAGAAAAAAGCTCTAATATTCAGCCCAGAAACAAACCTTACAAAAGGAAAAAAATTGTTTTAGCAAAGACTTAACAAAGAGTTATTGTGCGGTATAACCTATAATATACAACTACATTTCATTTAGGATAAGAAGGGTGTAAAACATGAGCTGACCTGTAAACCATAGACCAGTACTCTGAAAAGAACATGTCTAAAATCTTATTAAAATGCACTTTTACTTACTGATATGTTGCTTGAAGAGACACGGTGACCAAAGCAACTCTTATATAAGAAATCCCTTAATCTGGGTGTTTCTTGCAGTTGTATGGGTTTAGTCTATGTTCACCATAGTGGGAAGCAGACAGGCATGGCAGTGGAACAGTAGTTGAGACTTCTACATCCTGATCCATAGGCATTTGTGTGTGTGTGTGTGTGTGTGTGTGTGTGTGTGTGTGTGTGTGTGTGTGACAGAGAGAGAGAGGGGAGAGGGAGAGGGAAAGAGACACAGAAAGAGACACAGAGAGAAAGACACAGAGAGAGAACTTTTTAAACTTCAAAGGCAACTCTGGTACACCTCTTTCAAGGCTGCCCCTCCTAATCCTTTCAATCAGTTCAACTAACTAGTTACTATCCATTCAAATACAAGAGCCTATGTGGGCTATTCTTATTCAAAATACCTCATGCTACTTTCTGGCCCTCATAGGCCTGTAGCCATGTCATAATGCAAAATGCATTTACTTCAGCTCAAAGTCCTCGTAGCCTTTCTCAGTCTCAACATGGTTTAAAAGTCCAAACTTTCTTCTGAGTTTTAAGACAATCTCTTAAATCTAATTCCTTTAAAATGAAAAGGCAATTTTCATACTCAAAACATAAAATGTCACAGAATATCTTCTCAAAATCAGAAGAGGTGGAGTGGTGAAGAAAGCCTGGATCAGAGCAAAACATCAATCTAGTAGGGAAAACTCCAAATTTTATATGTCTATGTTTGATGACAAAATTTTTTCTTCATCTCCATTTTGTTGACTGCAACTCATCTCTTTCTCTTGGGCTGGTGATTTCTACAGCCTATCTGAGGCCCTTCTCCATAGGCATTCAATGGTTCTCGAATCTCCAACATTGTGAATTCACAAATAAAATCCAGATTTCACCTCACAGCTTTGTGAAATAGACTTTTCTGTCATGTGTGCAGGAACAGCATGCAGGCCATTTTGGTTTTTATAAACCTGGAAGAAGATTCTGTAGCCCTTTTCTGTGTTTCTCATGACTCTTAAGTCTAGAATCATATGGCTGAGGCTCCCAGGTTACACTGTTTGCTGGGGATGGAACCTGGCCTTCTCTTTGAATTATATTTGTATTTCCTTTGTTGCTTATGTTTCTCCCTAATTCGTTTTTACAAGTTGACATCAAAGCTTTGTGGCATTTTGCCTTTTCAGGGGGCACCCGTCTCTTATTCTATTTGCTTCAGCCCTTTTGTGAAACTTTTATCTGCTTGAGCTCCAGAAATTTTTCCAACTTTACATTTCCCGGTGTTCCTTTATTCCTCAAACTACATTTTATTCTTCTTTATCCTGCTTGCTCTTCTTCATTGTAGATGTACATAGTATTCACTAATAACTACATGACACAGCCTGTTGTGAAAATATTCTCTGACAATAATACTGCTCCAAAAACCTTCCATTTATCACTGGGAAGATGTTTAGGGCAAGGGCAAAAGGCAACCCTATTCTTTGCAGAACTATCACAGCAATGGCCTCTCAGTGAGCCAATTAGATTATATTCTTACCTTCTGAAACCTCTTGATCCAGGTGGCTACAATTCTTATCATCCTCAGAATCACTGTCTTTTATGCTTCTACTAGGATTGTTTATTAAGCTCCACTTAAGGTGCTCAACTGCTTTTCTAATCTGGTTTTTATTATTCTATCAATGTGAAGAGATACAGTGATCAGAGAATTCCTAATTTAAAAATAAAAAAAGCATTTATCTGGAGGCTTGCTTACACTTTCAGAGGGTAATTCCATTACCCTCATGGTAGGAAGCAGACAGGCATGGCACTAGTGTAGTAGCTAAGTGTTTTTACATCTTAATCCACAGGCAGTAGGCACAGAGAGACAATGGCCCTTATTTTGGGCTTTTGAAATATCAAAAACCACATTTCCTTCAACAAGAGCACACCTCCTAATTCTCAATAGCTCATCAGCTATAATCTAAACATACAAATATATCAGCTTATGGCAGTGACTTCTCATTCAAACCATCACACATTCCAAACTCCCAAATTCTTCCGTATTCCTCCGAATGACACCAATGTCGGGACTGTCATGAAAATATCCCAGTCCATGCTACCAACTTCTGTTTTTGTTCCTGTTTTATTGCTGTGAAGAGACACCATGATCAAGGAAATTTTTATAAAAGAAACCATAATTAGATGGTTGATTGCTTAGTTTTAGATTAGTCTACAATTATATAACAAGACAAAAACAGGCATGGTGCTGAAGTAGTAGTAACTGAAAGGCGTACATCTTGATTCACAGGGAGAGAGAGCAAGGGCCAGAGTGAAAGCGAAACCTCAATACCTACTCCCAGTGATGCACATTCCCCAACAAGACTTTACCTCCTCCAACAACAGGGCCACACGACCTGTTCAGTGCATAAGGGTGCCTACTGACAAATCTGAGTCAACTCAAGCCATTTGTCCTCTGACTTACAGACAAACTATAAAATAAATAAATGTAAAATTATCTTTCTGTATCTATCTGTCCATCATCTATATATAATAAGATTTATTGAACAGAAATCTTTTCTGAAAATGTTACACACCTCTAAGAGCTTCTGAGGCAAATTCAAGACACAACCTCTTTCTTCTGCTCATACATTTTGAATCAAATCATCTAGTAGGACTTGTAGACATCAATACATTTTGAAATTGTCTAGAAGATTCTGCCCAGCAACCAGTTTCAAGGTCAGCCACTTGAGCCAGAAATTTCCCCACTAACTTAGATTCTGTTATTGAAAAAAAATCAAATTCTGTTATTTCTCCTATGTTGAGATGGAGATGATTTTCATGAAAACTATTCAGATTGGGCCAGCATCTTATATAAAATTATGACTAAAGAGTCATATAATACATGATACATAAAGAAGAGAAATACAGACTATTTATTTTAGAGGCTCAATATCGCCTAGGATGATATAAACATTATAAAGTATATCATTTATAACTTTATCATAATATACTCCATTATAAGTGTCATTAGTTAGAAATATTAGTCATTTTTGATTCTGTTGTATTTCATTTTTTTTAATAACTACTTGGAGGTTCTTTTTGTCTGATACAAACACGACTCTGTACTGTGCCAGAGAGGACGCAAACATACAGTTGCTGTGTTTTATAGAGTAACCAAAGTCATTCAATAGAGTGATTGCTTTTTCCTATTATATATTATTTCACAGTACAGAATATATGCATTTTCTACTGCTGCATAGCAAAGCTTTCTCATCTATTCAGAGCTCCTGCACACCATGAATCTCTATATTCATAAATCTGTGTTTTCTTAACACGCTTCTGTGAATTGATTTAGTTGTGTGTAGCAACACGTTCAAACATCCTTGTCACTTCAGATAGTAGATATCATTAACAAGGTAATTGAAATAATAAATCTGTTGGAACCCTTAAGATTTCAGGAATATATTATGGGATACAGAGTTAACAAATGATAGAAGTGATTTTTCTTTTCTTTTTTTTTTTTACCCCACTCACATTGCTGTTAGCAAAAATAAAACTTTATGTTGATGATTAGATAAAAGGATGCTCATGAAAGTGCAAAAGTCATTTGACATTACATATTACAACAATATCTATAAATCAGTGCAAAAATTCCACATGGTACTATGTGAATTGAGCCAAGCACATTAATGCTTCTGAACTTCTTGCAAGTTGGGGTAGGGTGGTATTCAAAATATTCCCTCACCAGGCACAGTGATTTCATCTTGTCAGTGAGAAAAATCAATGAGTGAAGAGGTTTTAATTTTTTCAATAGCCTATTCTGATATGTTGGCTGTCACAGGTAAATGATAACCAGTTATAGCTTTCAGAAAATTGAGAGATTTTAAAAGATAGTAAGTGTTCTTCTAAAGTGTACTTAAATTTCTTAGACATAGATTCATGTCATTTTTATAGAATGCTGATATTTTCAAAAAAGAGGTAAATGAAAAATTATTATTCATTCTCTCACACTATTTTACACTAAACAATATTAATTAAAATAACCAATCTTGACCAATAAGTTAAGAGTAATTATAATCAGGAAGATTTGTGATCTTAATAAAGGCAACAAAGATAATCTGAAAAATATATTAACAATTAAAATGAAAATAAAATATGTTAAATAAAGAACCATTGCTGTATTTGAAAATCTATTATAAATTCACTATAATTAAATCAAGTAGTTATTGTCATAATAATAGATATCAATGAAAGAATATAGAACTCACCTGTTTTAGATATTTTATAAAATTATGGAAATGTATGCATTATACAAATAATAATTTCAATAATAAAAAGACCCAAATTCACTGTAATATTTCTGCTAAATATAACTGTACGAGGTATGGAGGACTATTATGTAAAATATGGGTTAAAAACATCAACTAAATACCTTTAAATAATATCTGGGGAAGAATGTTCTTTTTAAGTATGCCAATATCTTAGCCATTGCTTGGGGTAATTTAAAAACCAACATTAGGAAAATAGAGGGCATTTCCATTAACATAATACTGAGCAATCTAAGAATGCTTATAAAATTCATACCTGAATCTGTGCACCTTTACTAAATATCTTCCCTAAGGATATGTGATTAAGTGTCTCCTTATTCTAGATAATCTGACCAACAAAGCAATACTACCTAAGCATAGCCTAGTGAATCAGTGAGCATGGTGTGATGATAACTCAAAGGAATATTGGTATAGATTTACTCACCAAAGTATGAAAACCTCAACTGTAGCAGCATCAGCAGAAACCCTATGCTATAATGGGTGACAATTTACATATGTGTCATCCCTAGAGTTCCCTGACCAATGCCCAGATGGTTATCCAGATGAGGATCTCATCTTCATGGCAATTACAACTGTTGTTACCTTACAGAGTGCGTACAGATCTTTATAAGTTTGTGGGGCTTTTGGGTCTTTCTTTTTAATTCTTTGTTTTTCCCTTATGTTTTGTTGTCATTGTTTTATCTACATCATATTAACAATTCAAACAAAAAAGCTACACAGCAATACAAATAAGCATAAATCTTCAATGTTTTTCTGCTGTCCTCACACAGGCACAAACCAATAAAAGCATCTAAAGACACCTGCATTAAGCACTATTTGCAATAACAAATCAAGGCAAAGGAACAGAACCACATCAATAGCAAGACTTATTTAAACAAGATGCCATAAACATTTATTTGAAAGTATGAAAATATGATTAAGATAAAAGAGTTTGCAACCTTTAATTTAAAAAAGAGGGAGAGTTACCTGTCTATAAGCAATCATGATCTCATTTCCTCCAAAAGTGGATTGCATTCCAAGAGTTTAGCTTTATTCTCTTTTCGAGAAGAAAATAATAAAACATAAAAGGAGGGACATGGCTCTATGCACACCTCAGAGACTGAAGCAGGAGGTTTACTGTAAGTGTGAGACCAATGTAGACCAGAAAATAAATTCTAAGATAACTTGAGCTACATCTCTAGTGCCTGAAGACAGATCAATTATCGTAGAGACAGATAAAAGAGGGGTTGCAGAAATATTTAAGAGTGCTTGCTTCTCAGTCAATAGTCAACATCAAAGTAAATGGAGACCAACATAAATCAATTACACTAAAATCAGGGACAAGACAAGGCTATCCAGTCTCTCCCTCTCTCTTCAATATAGTACTTGAAGTTCTAGCCAGAGCAATAAGAAAACTAAAGGAGGTCAACAGGATACAAATTGGAAAAGAAGGAGTGAAAGTATTACTATTTGCAGACGATAAGATGTTATACAGAAGTTACCCTAAAAATTCAACCAGAAAACTCTTACAGCTGATAAATACCTTCAGCAAATTGGCTGGATACAAAATTAACTCAAAGAGATTAGTATGTAGCACTCCTCTATACAATCAATAAACAGAGAAAGAAGTTAGTGCTACAAAACACATCACAAAAACCACAAATAACATAAATATCTAAGTGTGACTCTAAACAAGGAAGTAAAAGACCTACAGAATAATAACTTCAAGTCCCCAAAGAAAGAAACTGAGGATGATATTGGAAAATGGAAGGATCTCCCATGCTTATGGATCAGTAGGATTAACAGTGGAAATAGGGGATCTTATCAAAATCAATCTACAGATTCAATGCACTTCAAATCAAAATGCCAATACAATTCTTTACAAATCTTGAAAGAATACAGCCAGAAACAGTAAACCTAATAGAAAAAAAAGTAGGAAATAGCCTTGAACTCGTCAGTACAGGAGACAACTGCCTGAACCAGTGTCTCAGGCTCTAAGGTCAAGAAATAATAAATGGAACCTCATGAAACTGAAAATCTTTTGTAAGTTAAGGGATACTGCTAATAGGACAAAATGATAGTCTCCAGATTATGAAAAGATCTTTACCAGCTCTACATCTGACAGAGGGCTAATATTCAAAATATATAAAGAACTCAAGAAATTAGACAATAACAAACCAAATAAATAAATTTTAAAAATGGGGTACAGAGCTAAACAGAGAATTTTTAACAGAAGAGAAAAGAATGGCTGAGAAGCACCTAAAGAAATGTTCAACACCCTTAGTCAACAGGAAAATGCAAATCAAAATGACTTTGAGATTACACCTTATATTTTTCAGAATGGATAAAATCTAGTATTCAATGGACGGCACATGCTGTTTAGGTTGGTGGGCAATAGAAACACTTCTCCATTGCTGGTAGGAGTGCAAATTTGTACAGCCACTCGGGAAATCAAGTGGGTGGTTTCTCAAAAAATTGAGAATACCTCAAGACCTAGCTATATCACTCTTGGGCATGTATTTAAAAGATGTCCCACCATACCACAGGGACATGTGTTCCACCATATTCATGGAAACCTTATTTGCAATATCCAGGAGCTGGAAACAACCCAAATGTCCCTCCACCAAAGAATGGATACAGAAAATGTAGTTAATTTATACAATAAAATACTACTCATCCATTAAAAACAAGGGCATCATGAATTTCACAGACAAATAGATGGAACTAGAAAATATCCTGAGTGAGGTAACTGGAACTCAAAATGACATGCATGGTATATACTCACTTATAAGTGGACATTATCCACAAATTATAGGATCATCAGTTATAATCAACAGACCTAAAGAAGCCAAATATGGAGGAAGGCCCAAGGGAGGATGGTTGAATTTTTCTTAGAAGGGGAAACAAAATAGATATCAGAGGTCTATGGGACTAGGGAACTGGGTAGGAGAGAGAATGTGGATGGGAGAAAGGTAGTGTGTGGAGAACAGATGTCCAGAAAGCAGGGGAGAGAAAGGGAAATCAGTGTGGGGGTGCAATCTCTAGGACATGCCAGAGACCTGGTATAAGTTGAGGCTCCAGATGGTATATGTGATAGCAACTCTAGCTGAGACTCCTAGCATTGGGTGGTATAGATCTGAAAGTGGCCAGTTCCTCTAGCCAGGCACGACTTCCAGTAGAGATATAAGGGTAGTAACCCACCCACAAAACCTTTGACCCAAAATGCATCTTGCCTACAAGAAGTGCAGGGAAAGAGATAAAGCAGAGATGGAAGGTATGGGCCACCAATGTCTGCCCCAATTTGAGACCCATCCTATGGGAAAGTACCAGTCCCTGACAATATTAATGATACTCTGTTGTACTTGCATACAGGAACCTCTCAGAGGCTCAACCCAGCAGCCAATGGAAAGAAATGCAAAGACACTTAACATTAGTTGGAGCTTGGGGAGTCTTATGGAAGAGTTGGGAGAAGGATTGAAGGACCAGAGGAGGGCAGAGACTTCACAGGAAGACCAACAAAGTAAATTAACTCAAACTCTTGGGATTGCCAGAGCCTGAATCACCAACCTAAGAGTAAGTCCAAGCTGGATCCAGGCCTCTTAGACATATCTAGTACTTAATCATCTTAGTTCTCATGTGGGTTCCCCAACAACAGAGACTGCTCCTAAGTCTGTTGTCTGCCTGCCTGTTGATTACATACCCCTAAATGTTCCATCTTGAACTGCCCTAGTGGGAGAGGATGTGCTTAGTTTTATAGAGACTTGATGGATAAGTGAAAGCCTTGGGGGGGGGGGGGGGGCTAATACCCAGAAGGAAATTCCCCTTTGCAAATAATTAGAGGATGGGATGTGAGGAGGATCTGTGTAGGGGGGGTTACTAGGAAAAGGAGGGGTACTATATGGATTGTACAGTGAGTAAATAAATAAATTTAATAAAAAATAAATAAACAATATGACTTTCCAATTATTAGAAATAAAACAAAAATAACAACAACAAAAAAGGGCTTGTTTCTCTTTCAGGGAACTTGAGCTAACAACCACCTGTAACTTCAGCTCCTGATGATCTGACACCTTATGTGTCCTGTGGTCACTTGCAGGTACCTGTGCAAACATACTAATACATACATGAGTGATATTTTAAAAAGTCCTTAAAATATAAGAAAAACAATTTAACACATAACATTTCTAAATAAAAATGTCTTGTACAAACTTAATTATCTCTAATAAAACCTGAAGGACACACAATTGCATTCTTTCTCCCTATTATATCAACTCCCTGCTATATAAACTATTGAGAATTTAACATATGTAGTTAAGCAAAATGAAGGCATTTTTTTGCTTTCAGTTCATGCAACTCTCATTAAAAGATATTTAAAATTTCTAAAAAAAAAATAGACTATAGCTGCCCCTAGAGGCCTTGCAGATGTAGCTACTATGTCACATGTGCATCACAAAGAGAGAGGCTATGTCTACACTCAGAGTTCTGACTCTCTGAACATCTGAATAATTTGTAGCCTAACATGCCCTGAAAAACAACAAGCCTAAGATCACTACCAGTCCTGTACCAGGAAGGTCCTGATGGACTTCCACAACAGGAAGCACCCCTCCTGGGTCCCAGGTGGGAATTAGCCTAAGCCATATGGTCAGTGGGGGTGTTGAGAATAAAGGAAGCCTGAGTCCACCACCAGACTCATACTGTGGACCATAGACTAGACAGTGAGCTAACCTGAGATGAGTTAGCCTGGTCCAGTGCTGTGCAGTCCTGGCAGTACAGACCTTGCTCAGATGATTTCTTTCCAGCATCATAATGTAAGAATGGGGAATAGCACTCCTGAGACAATAGCAGACACACAGAGACCCTAGGTACCACCAAGAGGAGCAAGTGGAAAAATGGAAGAGAAAGAGAAACAGGATGTGGGCAAAAAAAAAAAAAAAAAAAGAGAGAGAGAGAGAGGAAGAACTGGAGAATCAAGGGTAGGAAGGTACAGCTTGATCTGAGTGGCTGGTGATGCCACCTGGGACCATGGTGGGTCCTGGCCTATACTGTTATCAAGTGCCACAGTTCTGTCTGCACAAAAACCTGGTCAGACCTGCCTGGTCTAGGCTGTCAACCTCAGGACATGTTGATTTCTGAGGGCTGTGCAAAATGGGCTCCACTCCTCATCTTGGAATTGTGGGAGAGCTGACCCTAGAGTCACAAGAGCAGGAGAGCCCCCTATGTTGGGCAGGACAGCTTGCCCATAGGTTATCCCAGCAGGAGATCTGCCTTGCCCCACACAAGCTTCAGAACTATAGAGTTGATTCTGGATGTGAACTAGCCCTGAGGGTATGAGTGTGGGAGAGCCAGGATTTACTGTGCAGTGGTGTCTTTATGTTTTCAAGAGAAAGATATCCTCCTTGCTCCTCACATCTTAATACCAGCAGCAGGTGGGAAGTTGGCCCCAACAGGATTATAAGAGCAGAAAAGCTGGCCCTGTCACTCACAGGCTCCAGCACTTGAGAAATCAGGCCCTGTCCTTCACTTGGTCAGCACTAATGTGCTGACTATGATGGTGAGGGTGGGTATGAACCAGCCCAAGGATGTTAGCATAGGAGAGCCAGCACTGCCCCTGGTTTACCATGCAGCAAGGGTGAAGAAGAAATACCTTCTCCCCTCCTCAACCCTTGCCATCTATAGCAGGTGAGAGAGCAAGCCCTGGGATCAGGAAAGCAGAAGAGTTCTCCCTGCCCCACACCTACTGCAGTACTCAGAAGAGCAGGCCCTGCACCTCACCTAAACTGGACAGTAGAGCTGGCCCTGAGTGTAGGGTTGCAGGTGAGCCAGCCCCAACAGCTTGATCATAGGACAGATCACAGATGAGCACAGGACAGCAGGTCCTGCCTCTTGTGTGCTGGGTCATAATTTAGATGAGGAAGAACAGACAGCCTCCTCACTCCCTCATCCCTCACCATCTATGGCACATAGAGATTTAGCCCTGGGACCGTGAGAGTGGGAGCACTGCTCATATCTGTCACTGACTGCATTTGATTTGCATATAGTTGACCACATGGAAACAGAATAGAAAGTACAACGAACAGGGTCCTGTATTTCAGCTAGGCAGCAGAGTATAGCTGGCCCTGTATCTTAGGGTTTTACTGCTGTGAGCAGACACCATGACCAAGGCAACTCTTATAATGACAATATTTAATTGGGGCTGGCATACAGGTTCAGATGTTCAGTCTGTTATTATCAAGGCAGGAGCATGTCAATGTCTGTGCAGGCATGGTGAAGGAGGAGCTGAGAGTTCTACATCTTTATCTGAAGGCTGCTAGTAGAATACTCACTTCCAGGCAGGTAGGATGGGAGTCTTAAAGCCCACACTCACAATGACCCACCCACGCCAACAAGGTCACATACTCCAACATGGCCATACTTTATAATATTGCCACTCCCTGGGCTAGAAATATACAAACCATAACATCCTGGTAGCAGAGGTTGCAGGAGAACCAGCCCCAAGAGCATGGGAGTGAGCTGGCAGGCTGAACATCTTGTGTACTTCTTAGTCCCAGATCCATAGCTTTGATTTGGTTCACCCCAACATCCAGCCTATTGATGAAATGCTGGGGTGTGTGAAGAGACTGGTTCTACAGATCCAACACTTTAGAATCTCTATGGCACTGGTCACAACAGGATATCTGAGAAATGTACCATTGAAGTTCCAGTACAAATAGAGTAGCAGAAGCCAGAGGCTCATACCAGACAAATGAATCATTGCAAGGAACACTTGTAGGCAAAGAAGTATGGACAAAATGGAATACTGTGGGACATAATGCTACACACTACAGCTTCAAAATGAGAATTTGTTTCTCTGTTGGGAGGGGTGTTGAAAGGGTGGAGGGTGGGTATGAGCGAAGGGTGAGGTGAGCAGGAATGGGGTGAATAACATGGAATTCACCAAGAATCAATAAAAAATAAAGAAAGAAATAAAAATAAATATAAAAATATTCAAAAAGATAAAGAAAAATAAACCATAATTAAGATAGATGATCGAAAAAGAAAATGTGTAAAATGAATTTCCCCTAAAGTTCTCCAGTGGTCATCTGTTTAAAAGAAGAAAGAAATATTAAATTCCAAATTCTGCATAGTATAAGTATTTATAAATAATTACAAATGTTAAGTGTTAGAAGGTAAATAATACATTGCACTGCTAGATGTATAAGAACATAGGCATGGTAGAGACCAACATTTGGCTAATTTGAATATGTTCAGTATTCAGTATGTTCAGTGCAATAGTACATTAAGTTCCTCTATTTCTTCCCATGCTTAGGGATATCTGTTAAAATTTCTAGTCTGTTTCCATGTGGTCAGCTATATGCAAATCAAATTCTGAACTTTAACATGACTATGTTATTTTCAGTCAAGATTTACATAATATTCTTTTTCTGGGATTACTTTATAGATTCAGTCATACATTGAAGAAGATTAGTGGATTAGTGGAAGACTAGAAAGATGGCTCCTCATTAAGGCTGCTAGCCTCTCCTGAAGAGGACCTGATTTATGTTCCCAAAATGCCTGTTGAAGGACTCACAATGACTTGGAGATCCTATGTCTTCTTCTAGTCATAGAGTTAACTTGTATCCACAACATCATCCCCCTACACACACACACACACACACACACACACACACACACACACACACACACATTTAAAAAGTATTTAAAATGATTTTTCCCGTTTAGGAGTGCATTCTGCATTACTGGTTCTCACAGTCTAAAAGAAGCAGCTCCACTGTCTAAGGCATCCCTTCCAAATAAACAGCTTATATAATCTTCCCTTGGAGTTTTATCTAAGACATTTTGATATGCTTTGTTAAAGCTCTTATGGTAAATCTTTGGTTCAGGAGCCCAGCTCCCTAGCACCTCCTAAGTATCATCCACCTCTGAATGTTCCCTAACTTCTTTGGTTGTTAAATTAAGTATTCTAAGAATGGTGTGTATTCTCTATTCTGGTGATCCAGTCAGTATTTACATTATACATCCATAAACAGATTTTATTGTTGTCGTTTAGCTTTTTGGTCTTACAGCTAAATACTTTAGAATTTGTTCTAAATACGTTACAAACTAAAACATCCTTTTTATACATTATAAAATGAAACCTCTTTTAGAGCCTATGTTTTGGCACTTTCTGGGTCAGTGAATAAGAGAATATGAACATTGTATAATTTCAGGGAAGTTTCCACTCCTGCTCCTTCCACTTGTCTTGTAGATTAACAACTATTGCTTCTAGAATTGAGCAATTTTTAGCATCCTTGCAAAGAAACCTCTAGAAATATCAAGTCTACCAATGGATAAAATTGTTTCCAAATTCATAATATTAACAGGTTTTCCATAAGTACTCAAGGACAAGTGAAATCATACTTTTTATCAGAGGTTCATTAAGGTCAATCTTACCAAGTATCTTGAGAGCATACATGAATATGAGAAAGCAAGGATGGAGGAGGATGGACTGTGTGGAAACAAGGTACTATCTAGCAGTTCAAAGAAAGCTCTAACTGACTAAGGAGAATTAAGTTTAAGGGCCAGAAAAGATAGAGCTTGTTATGTTTGTTTGAGAGAGTTCATGTGTTATGGACTTAACATCCCTATGTGAAACATTACTTCTTTTGTTAATGTAATGAAGCCCAGCAAGCAATAGATAACCTTGGAGAGTGTCAGCACACTCTGAATATGACAGAAATGACAGCATGTTAAGATAGCAGTACTGTGATCGGTAAATTAGAAAACATTTGCAAAATGTATCACACGGCTGCTAGCTCGGGTATGCTTTCCATAAAGTTAGCTATTATTAACAGCATTATTGTAATCGTTTCAGTATTACTTCTACTGATGGGCAAACCGTATTAATGGTAAAATGAATATCAGCAAACACCAGAAAGCATCAAAGCATGAGCTTCTTTGATGAGCAGGTAGAAGTTAATTTTGATTTGACCATATGGTTCATTTGAAGAATAACAACAAGCTGGCAATATTGGAAGAGTAGGTAGGACATTAACAAAGGTGCTTCAGTGCCCACTTAATGAATTTATAGTTAATGTGGCCCAGTAAAACAAGTCAGAGAAGTTAATTGAGCATGAAAGGAATATAATTGAGCCTATTCTTTAAGAAAACTAGTTATGGAATTTAGTGGGAACAGAGAGGAGAAAGCCTGTTTTATAGTAGTTGAATGAATTGCTGGAGCTGGAGCACTCAGTGCTAGGACATTAACCAGAATAAAGCCTGGGCTTCTATCCTTTGGATGTTTCTTTCCCGTATGATATTTCCTCTTTTGTTAGTTTGCTAATAACACTCCTTAGTTCTATTTCTAGATTATTTCTAGTTAAATCAAGGCTATTCACAAATTTATAATATATTACCTTTCCTATTTTACTTTTCTTTCCATCTTGTCATTGGATGAGTGACATCTGCTTTTCCACAATCAAGGTTTTTTTGTTGCTAACAGTTCTTGACTAACTCCATTTTCATGAATTCATTCTTGAAATCACTCAAATTTCCATCTGTTAAGGTCACTTTTATTTGATATTTTATTTGAAATTATTAAAAAAAACCATTTTTCCACATTATAGCCTAATGTTTAGTACCCTCATAGATACCTTCAAATTAATACCAAATCCTGGAAATTCTAGCTTGTTTGTTTGTTTGTTTGCTTGTTTGTACAGTAGAGTAAAAAAGGTTTCGGCAAGGGCAGGGAGTGCTTTAGGAAAGCAACCAAAGTAAATCAATAAATACATAACATTTCAAACTACGATAAAGAGTATTGAATACAAGTATTATACAAATGTAAAATTATCAACACATATGTACAAAGATTCTTAATTAAAATGCATTGGACATTTTGATTATTTCTGATTTAATTAATCTTGAGGACAACCTTTGAAGCATTGTGATTGGAGAAAATTATATAATATGACAGATTAAAGTAAAATGAAAAAAAAAACATTTTACAACATTGGGAATTAATGAGATAGGAATTTTAAGACAAATATCAATATCAAATAAATGTGTTGAAGCATTTTGTGTATAATACTATACATTATACAAGTCAAATTTAAGTTTAGGGAATGCTATATGTGATGTATATGTGTCTGTGTCCAGTGCCTTGGACCAGCTCCTGTATGCTGCTTGGTTGGTGGCTCAGTGTCTGGAAACTCCCAGGGGTCTACATTAGTTGAGACTGCTGATCTTCCTATGGGGACACCCTCCTCTTCTGCTTCTTCCATCCTTCACCTCTTTCAAACATACGGTCCCTTACTTCAGTCCAATAGTTGAGTGTAAGTATCTATGTCTGTCTCAGTCAGCTGCTGGTTAGGCTTCTCAGAGGAAGTTGAGAATATAAGTAGAGACTTATTATTTCGAGATTTGTGAAAAATTGTGTTGGAACTTTGGTGGGAATTTCATTGAATCTGTAGATTGCTTTTGGCACGATGGCCATTTTCCCTATGTTAATCCTACTAATCCATAAGCATGGGAGATCTTTCCATCTTCTGATATCTTCTTCAATTTCTTCAGAGATTTGGAGTTCTTTTCATACAGGTCTTTCACTTTCTTAGTTAGAATTACACTAAGATATTTCATATTTTTTGTGGGTATTGTGATGAGTATTATTCACCTAATTTTCAATAACACATCAAAAACATCATCTATCATGATCAAGTAGGCATCATGTCAAGGATGCAGGGGTAGCTCAATGTATGAAAATGTACCAATGTAATCCACCATATAAACAAACTTAAAGAAATAGAAAAAAGACATGATCATCTCACTAGATACCTAAAAAGCACTTGACAAAATGCAACATCCCTTTAAGTTAGAAGTCTTGGAGAGACCATAGATAAAATAGGGCATACCTAAACACAATAATGGCAATGTACAGCAAGCCAATAGCCAACATTAAATTAAATGGAGAGAAACTTAAAGCATTATACTAAAACCAGGGACAAGACAACGCTGTCCACTTTCCCCATATCTCTTCAATATAGTACTTGATGTTCTTGCTCGAGCAACAACTTACAAATTAAAAAAGAAATGTCAAAGTATAGCTATTTGCAGATACTTTGATCGTACACATAAGTGACCCCAATAATTCTACCAGAGAATTCTTACAGCTGATAAATACCTTCAACGTGTTTAGAGTACAAAGTGGCTAGATACAAAATTTACTCAAAGAAATTAGTAGCTCTCCTCTACGCAAATGACAAACTGGCTGAGACAGATGTTAGGGAAATACTACCCTTCACAATAGCTGTGAGTAACAAAATACCTTGCTGTAATTCTATCCAAGCAAGTTAAAGACCTACATGATAAGTTGCTGAAGAAATGCTACTTAAAGAAAGCCTCTAAAGAGGTTCCAAGTCCTAACATTATTACTGATGCTATGGTGTGCTTACAGACAGGACAAGCCTAGCCTGGTGGCCCTCTGAGAGGCCCAAAAAGAAGCTGAACGAATCAGATGTAGAAACTTACACCCAACCAATGAATAGAAGCTGGGGACACTTGTGGTTAAATTAGAGAAAACTGAAAGAAGTTGAGGAGAAGGGCAACCCCATAGGAAGACCAGCAGTCTCAACTAATCTGGACCCTTAGAATCTCTCAGACACTGAGCCACCAACAGGGCAACATACACTAGCTGATATGAGGCCCCAGACACATACACAGCAGAGGACTCTGTGAGAGAAGATGCACCTAACCCTTAGGAGACTTGTGGCCCCAGGTAGTACGAAGGTCTGGTGGGGTAGGAAGTAGAGACATTCTCTTGTAGATGGGGAAGGAGGAATGGAATGAGGAACAGTTGGAGGGGAGACAGGGAGATTGCAACAAGTGGATTATAAAGAAAGATTAAATATAATAATAATAATAATTCCCCTAAAAGCTAAACTCTATTTCTCCTAACTTCAGTTAACTATTCTCTTTCATTTACAATTATTTTCTCCATACAAGTGTATAAAAAGTGTTATGGTACAAAGCAGTCTACAGATTAGCATTTTTATTTTCTATTTCTTCAAGGTGCCAATGTGCTAACACTAAATAAGAACTTTGGGGTTGACTTTGGTTTAGATAATACCAGTTAAGAGATGCAAGCTTCAGTCATACAGAATAGAAGACTGGCTAAAGAGAGAAATTGATTTTGAAGTTGTAATTTACTTGAAGTATTTAGATGATCTCATAAACTACAGGCACTAAATTGAAGTTATTTAAGATTTCATTGCTCTACTAAAACTTGAGTTACTACTTCAGTGCCAAAGTCCAGAGGAAAGATCCATGGGCTCCTGTATTACACCCTACATATTTATTGCCCTGTGGATATATTTTCTAGTTCAAACTCTTTCATTTCTTAACTCTCTTTGTATTCCTAACCTTCCCCTATCTGTCTCTCTGTGTGTCTGTGTGTCTGTCTGTCTCTCTATCATCTATCATCTGTCTATATTTCTCTATCTCTAAAAGTATGTGCAAAAATTATATTCTCTATACTTTCTATCACAAGTAGGTAAAAGTATGGGTATAAGTTATGAGGGTTGCTCTAGGTGAGAAGCTCTTGGTTCTCAATACATTATAATAATTTCAAGTTTATATATTTGAAAATAAGGCATGTAAATTAGATTATCTAGAGATAATGTTTTTAACTTCCTAAGTTACTAAATATATGGTACATGGGTAATATTTAAGACAATAGACCTAGCTGAAATCCCATCTTTGAGAAAATGCAAACATTGAAAAGTGGTTCCTCTGTGTGTGTGTGTGTGTGTGTGTGCAGGAGAGAGAGAGAGAGAGAGAGAGAGAGAGAGAGAGAGAGAGAGAGAGAGAGAGAGAGGCAATGAATATGATGCATGAATATTATGCACACTTGTGTCTAGGTGTGTGTACCTGGCCACACATTCACTAAAGATTAGGTATATGCTATCTGTTCACCTCTATCTCTCCCTACCTTCTCTCCACAACATATGGCATCTTATTAAACCTGTTACAGGTCTGACAGAAAGCAATGCCCAGAGATAATCAATATATATAGTGCTTCAGTGAAAATTGTGTAGGACAGTAGCCCGACACAACTCTTGACCCTGGGCCTAGAGATTCAAATTCAGCTCCTCCTGCTAATGTTTTTACCAAATTTTGCCATAATATCCATATATATATATATATATATATATATATATATATATATATTGCCCTATGGTGCTATGGAGTAGATAGCAATGTTAATGATAGTAAGTGTACAATTCAACTTAAACATTTTCAGAACTTTTCTCTTTAAAATAGTCTAGAAGAATTTTTATGTAAGTACAACTAGAATGTTTCAGAAATGAAAATAAAAATTAAAGCAGCGATGTGGGAAAGTATTTTGAAAGTTCCTTTAGAATTTGTAGCGCTGAGTGCAGGTACCTAAACACTTTGCTAAAGATCAGTTTCTTAGCATCTGGGAAGATTGTCCTCTTTCTCTGAGCTTGTGGCTTGGGAGTGATATCCACAAAGCAAGGATGGAGAAAGAGGACTTTTACCTGACCATCAGATCAGCAGCATCAACCATCACATGGGTTACAGAAGCCAGAGTTATATCACCCTGACACACATGAAAGAATAATTTTGTAAATATTGTATGTAAACATTGTTAGCTCAAGCATAATATAGAATTAAGAAGATGTTTTGTAGATAGAAAATATTCTGGTATATTTTACATGTTTCAAAGAAGAAACCTTAAGAAGAAAAAAGAGAGGAAAAGGAGACAGAAATGGAAAATATTAGAGTCACTTGAGTTTGCATAGATGGTTCTATTGCTTAAATATAGTGTTTCTTCCTGTATCTCTGCATAAGATTTTGCCATGGTAACATTTATAATCATAGTAAAGAAATACACTAAGATAGAGATATGATTTTAAAATTTTGTTGGATTTCTAAGTAGATTTTATTTTTCCTCAGAAGGAAAACATTGTGGAAAGTAATGACAAGGAAGTGTGTCCCAGATACATGGAGAAAGGGGATGCTGTAGAATACTACCATGAGAAAATGATGGAACTAAATAAATACAGCGTGAGTAGAGCCAGGTCCAAACTATTTCTCTCAGAACCCTGTAAAATCTCTCCTTCACAAGTAACAGCAGGTTTACTCTTTCTATCTGCTTTGTACTTAGGTAAGTCCATGGCAGGGCTTCTGTCCAGGCTATTTTAGTAGAAGAGAGATATGATTTCTGATCCCAACGTACTGTTGAGATAAAGCCATCCAACAGTGGCATCATCTTCTTCCTTGCTCCCTTTCAGATGTTCATTGCTGTCAGTGATAACAGGACTGCCATATAGCACATTTACATGGGTGGAGATTAATCCTATATATGTTAATTCATTTAAAACCTGTATGTTTAACATAGAAATTGTTGTTACTATACTCTACATAAATGTATACTGTAATAATCAAACACCAAAGTCATTCTAGAATGGTAATGACTTTAAAAGTAGATTTTTCTAGACAAATGACAATTTCATAAGACCAAAGAGAAGGTAGGTAGGATATTGGTTTTCTCCAGTATTATAGGAAATTAAGAAAGGATGAAGAAAGTTTTATTAGCTCATAAAAATATTGTAACACTCTTAAAATTGGCTTAACTTAAGTTAAAAGACCAACATTCCAAAAAAAAAAAAAAAAAAAGATTGTAAAATCTGGTAAAAAAAAAAAAAAGTTATGTAGTTTGTTAAATTTAGAGAAGTATTACTTTTAAGGTAATGGGATGATTACAGGGTTTTTGAGGATCCCACTCTAGATTTTATTAAGAAATGGAGTTATTTATATAGTTAAAAGCTGATGTCTTTTCCTGGAACAGTCTCTTAGCTTTCTATCTAAACTTAACCTGACTTCCCAGGTGGCTCTCACTGTCTGCTTCCAGCTTTATCAGTCTCCTTTCTGTCTCCTTCTGAGCCTCCCTGCATCTGCTTCATCTCTGCCTGATTCTCTTGCATCTTTGCTGCCAGGAAGTCCTGCCTCAGCTCTGGCTGTCCACTCTTTCTTATCCAAAAGGCCACATTCTAGTCAAACCAGTCAGCATCAAGACAATACCCCCTGATTCATCTCTTAGGGTTGCCCTTTAGCTTTGAGGGTTGGTTGACCTTCACATGGCAGCCTGCTTTTTTAAATACAATAATCTCAAAGATCATCTTTTGGGAAGGTAAAGAAAGACAAGAAGGTATATACAGAAAACTGGTGATGGGCCATAGAAATGACACTACCAAAATTCTGCGGGCATTTAGCTCTCTGTTACCACGACAATTAACAATTGAAAATACAGGAACACACCTTCATACAATGTGAGGCAAGGCCATCACTACAATGATATAGAAAGTTGCAGTTAATATAAAAATCAAACAGCATTGTCAAAGATCTGGTGCTGAGTGCATAGAGGCTGGACAGCGAATGGCTGCAGGAGTGAGGGGCTGAAGTGGAGTGTTCCCTTTGGGCAAAGAATCAAGGACAAAATGACAAAGATGAATGCCAAAATGATCAAGAATATTCTAGTAGTAAATGATAAATGCTTGTTGAACAATGAATTCTACCTACTTTCAGATACAGTCTTTGAATTTTAGAAACCTGTTCTAGTATTTATTTTATGCATCATTTCTATTTTATTTTTCTGTTTTTTGTTATTATTTTATTATTCTTACATGTATACAAACATAGAAATCCAACCTTCTGAGTGCATTAGGGTTGCTTGTATATGTGTATATTTTCAGGATTAACCACTTGGTATTGGATGGTCAATTAAGTGATTCACCTTTGGAGAAAGCCAATTCTACCTCTTTCAATAGTCATTAATTGCAGTTTGTTCTTTATTTACAGGTGAGTTCACAGCTACATTATACCCTAATTTTCATCATGGAACTTTGATGTATTTTCTAGATAATTTAATACTTTTATATTGTATATTTTATTTTCCATTCCTTTGAATATTTCTCCAACAACCATTTTGTGATAAAACCTGTACCTAGACCATGAGACAATAATTAAGCATGTACTTACTCATTAACTGCTGTAATGCTTTTTTTTCTTCAAAATACAGGTTAACTGCTACTAAATATCTAATTCCTTTCCAATGCTAACAGTGGAAAGGAAAACCATAAAATTTGAAGATTTTTTTCCTGCTCCTTACCTTGATGAGAAATGCTTCTTATTGCAATGGATGATGGTTAATACAGAGATATGCTTCTGCTTAATGTTCTGAGAATAAATGACTGAGGGCCCTCAGATGCTCATAGGACATCTCTGTTCTCTCACCTGTGCCAAGACTCAGAAAACATGGAGGAAAAGGGTGCCAAAAGAGTGTGAAAGCCAACTGATTGGGAAGAAACCCTGTGAAATGTTATCCTTCAGACAAGACATGGCTGTCATACACATGAAATTACAGTAAGTTTTAGTTACCTGCCAAAGATCTGCACAAGTTCAAGTCAGTTAAAATTCCAGTCACAGATAAGGGAGAGAATTCCTGGCTTGAGCCCCACGTGAGAAGTAATTAATAGTTAATGACACTTAAAAGAGTCAATTTTTCTTTGGAAGTTGTGACTATTGGTAGATTACTGATGTCCCTGGAGATGACTCCATACCCATGAGTATGAGGACAATACTAATTGGATTCTCAGTGGGCTTATGACTTAATTAATTTGTTGAAAACCATAAAAAGATGACATAAAATTGTAAGGAGGTATTAGGGGTTTCTGGAGGAACTTGGAAGAAGATGGGATAAGGGTAGATATGATCAAGATTGTATACATGTATGATATTTTTAAAGTAAATACAAATTAAAGTAATAAAAAGTTTTACACAAACTAAGAGAATTCTGTTGTACAAGGAAATGGGGAAGGAGGTTATAAGTATTTCTATAGACTTAGCAAAAGTTGAAAATAAAATTTCAACCATTCTAAAGTTAAATAATTCCACCTACTATAGTGAGTCTAAAATTAAATTTGTTTTGCTATTATAAAGTGAAACAAATGATGTTTTACATTTGAATATATGGAGTAAAATTTGTTAACCCATACCATTTAACAAATGAAGACATGCTGAGACATGCCTTTCTCTCAGTTTCCACTTAAGTCTTTATTGTTTATTTTTGTCTCTATTTTTCTCAAGATATTTACCTAAAGTATTAATATATTTTCATATTTATTTTAATTATGTTTCTAACAGTTGAGTATATTTGAGAATACTTTAAGTTTTTTTTTATTCAGTGCTATGTTTTGGGAGCTAGATGCTATATTTCAGGTAACTAGTTATTCTGCTGTATATAAGAGATGGTATTTTCTTTAATTAAAATAGGCATTTGATTATCTTTATTAATAGAGAAAATAATTTGAATTTGTCTTGATTAGATAGATTTTGCAAAAGCAGTACTTTAAAATCACTGCAGTGCATATCTTTGTATGTTTTTTATGTCTGTGCATGTACCCCTGCATGTATGAGTTTGTTGTGGATGTGTATGTTTCATGTATATGTGAATCAGTGGGTATAGTTTTTCACTGCATGTTTTGTGGCTGAAGGTTGATGCTGAGCATTTGCTTGTAACTCTCTGTTATACTCCCTTGAAATAAGGGCTTTCAAAGAACCTGTAGCTAAGTTGGCAGCCAGTCAACCTCAGAGAATCTCTTTTCATCGCCTCTCACAGTCATAGGTTTACAGATAGATGTGTGGTCATAATGATTTTTTAAAGTAATAATAGGGATTAAAATCAAGGTCTTCATTATGGTGAAACCAATTCTATTACACACTGAGCTATTTCCCAATATCATTGATGTATATATTCTATTAGATATTGTTTTGTGTTCCATAGTTATTCTAGTAGACACTAAACCGGGAATCTTCTAATGATTATAGATCACATGTCTGCCTGTTTATATGCCACATGTCTGAACTTGCAGGTATAGTTCTTGGGATAGATTAATACTGGAGTCATTTCTTTCTACTCATTAAAAAGAATTTGTTGTCCCCTTTGGCAGGCCTCACATCATGATCATGTTAGATAAAAGGTTCTCCTCATCAAAAACATCAAATTTCACAATTTTAGCAGCCCATTCCAAGTATGATGGTGTAGCAGTTTCCTGCTACTGCTACATTTTATATGCAGTGGAGATCTGTGATTGGGCAGTATGAAAGGTAGGCAAAGTGAGGAGTTGGGAGGAGAGAAGGGGAGGAAGGGGAGGAGAAAAGGAGAAGAGGCTATCGACCATGGAGAAAGAAGGTTGGTTGGAGAACAGTCCTGCGTAGCAACTTATCAAAAAGGAAAACAATTCTAGTTGTGTGAGCATCTTGTTAATTGAGCATTTCCAAATATATAAATCTATTGAATAATTTTTAAGCATTTAGAGTCTTCATTCTACCGGGTACCACGAGTATGGAAGATATTGTCTGGAATTCAGCAGAGCTTTGTGGTTGCAGCGTAGTGGATTAGCAGAGCCATCCCCCCACGTTACTGTCTCGTGGGTCTAGTTGTGGCACGCTTGGCCTCTGTCCTCTTCTAGCTGTGGTGTGCATAGCTTCTGGCTGCTTCTAGTGTGGAACATGGTAGCCAGAGCTATGCAGAGCCGCCCCACTGATTAGATAGCCATCCAGTGCAGAGGCTTTTCTAGATATCTCATGTATCCTGATACATGATGGATTCACGAAGTTTTCTTCCTTGGTTTTCTGACAACCTTGAGATACTCATGTCATATCTGTGAATTCCAATGTACAGTTCCTTGCAACTGAAATTCATTGTCACTCAAGGGACCTATTACATATACATATACACTCTTTTGCAGTACATAAACACTATATCTAGATGTTGCTTTGGCAGAAATCGAAAGGATTTAATTATTCCAGAGTGCAATTAACATAGTACAGGACATCATAAATGTTTCTTCATGGGCCAGATGAGAAATAAACAGATCTTGCTCAACAGAATGAATGGGTCTTTTCTTTGCTGTGTCCATTGATGTACCATCAGTGCTTGATCTCCATCATTCATCAATGCTTCTTTGATTTCTCAAACCTTTGGTAGTAATCTGGACCTTATGTTTTTGTTTTAATATGGCACTCAAGCTATATTACATGTTATAAACATTTAAAATATGTTAGTCACATTTTAATACTTCAGTGAGAAAGGCATAGTAGAGGCAAGGGGACTGAGCCATATCACAAAGATGTTTCTTTTCTCCTGCATCTCTGTTGTGATTTTCCTCAGGACCATGTTTAATTCTGCTCCTGGATTTCTAGTTCTGAGGGCAAGACAAGTTTGGGGAATCAGGTAGAGGCCCTAGCTATAGTGCAATCAGACACAGAGAAAACATGAAGGCCCCTACAAGAGACTCAGTATTTTCCAAACTTTTTTATCTTCTGTATTAAGAGTTTTCTCACAACAACCTATAAAATATTTTTGTTAAATATAATATTGATTGAGAAATTTTCTTTCTTACATATTTTATATTGTGCCATAAATTTTGCTTTCTTCAGGTCTGTACTTTGAGAATTCACAAAGGAAATATCTAATCTCATCCCTTGCCATTTCTCCTTGTACTCTCATCATGCACCCTTTCTTTGCAGCAATAAGATTAAAATAAATTGGATCAAAGGATATTTTAAAAATAACATCAAAATAATTCAGATCATAAATTCAACAGTGTTGAAAATTATTACTTTATAAAACAAAGGTATTTATTTCTTAAAGTCATTACCAATAATCTGAAAAGGAAGCTTTTAGGTAAAATTTTGAATAATACATGATGAATGAACTTGTTTATCTACATGTAATTACTACAGGAAAATATTTAAAATGAGGAAAATCAATTTGAAATAAGTTCAATGTATGGACAGGCATAGTACATGTTGAGGTTTTTCTGGTGCAACTATGTATTAGCCCAATTTACCCATGACTAAACATTGTCTTCCATGTCTTTATGAAAGTTTCTGTTTGTAATTTTTAGCATATTTAATAAGTATTGGGGTGGAGAGATGATTCTGTGTTTATGAAATGTGCCTCCATGGTACAAGATACCAGAGGTGTGTTTCCTGCGAATTATTGTCATTCTTAATTAAAACTCCAAGATGTTTTATAATTTGGGGTAGCATGAAAAAATAAAAATAAATTACCTCTTCAGGAAATCATAAAGAGGGTTGGAAAGCATTTTATCTTATCAAAATAGTTGTAGAAAGTCAATAATTTCATTGATATTTAAGCACTTTAGACATTTATCATAGTTAAGGAGAACTTTCTATGAACTTCTAGCTAATTGATTTTTCAGATTTTCTCATAAATGTTTATAGCAGTTTCGGTGAAGGGCTGTTGAGATAGATAACTACAAACACATGCTGCCAAACCTGACCATCTGCGAGTGATCCAAGCATTTCCACATACATGCCATGACAACTACACCTTCCATCTCACACTCACATACATACATACACAAAATAAACAGAAGTCTTTAAAAACATATGTAACTAAACATGTAAAAACTAATCCTATGATATTGCTTTAACTTCTATTTACTGCCAAGGGAATGGTAAGCACATATATAAAGTGATGTTAACACAGCATTTTCCTAAGCAGCAAATGCAGAGCCACTATAGTATGTCTGGTACTAAGTCAATATTTGATTAAAAGAAAAAACTGAGTTTATTTTTTTAAGTTAGAAAAACAAATTACAGAATACAAATTACAAATTACAGAATACAGAATACAAAACTATCCAAAAGTATGCATATATATATTTTACTGTACAGCTAATAATAACACTTTGAAAGAGAAAATTTACATTTCTCCCTGTAGAAGAATTTTAATCCAGAAACATGGCTACTCTGGAAAAAGAACAAAAACCTTCTAGCTTGGTGTAATCTTGCTGGAATAACATCCCTTTAATCCCACTAGCTGAAATACATACAGATTATGACCTTTGTACACACCTCTAATCCCTAACAATGAAGGTAATTTCTGTTTGTAGAAGAAAGAAACAACAAAGTTTGAACGTGGGAAGTAGCCATGGTGATGAATCAGAGAAATTTTGAAAGGCGTCAGAAATAGGATATGCCCAAGTTTTATGAGAACAACACAAGAAACTGGTGACTTAAGACACATTGGAGAGTCTTCGGCCCCTCGCCTGGGCCTGGTGCCTGGAGCAGACACCCAGCTGGTCTGCTCCTATGTGGACACCTTATCCCGAGACATCCTAGAAGGGCCACTGAATTCAGAGCAACAGACACCATATCCCAAGACATGTTAGAGGACCAGCTGAACCCAGAGCAGCGGACAACATATCCCAAGATATCTTAGAGGAGCCACTGAACTCAGAGTAGCAGGAACCCATATCCTGAGACATCCTAGAGGAGCCACTGTACTCAAAGCAACTGGAGCTTGGGATTACAGGATCAAGAGACATCTGGACCCTGAGGAGTTCAGACACAAGCAAGATAACTGGAAAGGCAGGCTCAAGTCATAGACAGTGAGTACAGGTAGCACTAGAGTTAACCAGATGGCGAAAGCAAAGCACAAGAACATAAGCAACAGAATCCAAAGTTACTTGGCATAATCAGAACCCAGCTCTCCCATCATAGCAAGCCCTGAGTACAACATCACACCTAAAAAGCAGGATTCAGAATTAAAATCACTTATTATGACAATGATAGAGGACTTTAAGAAGGACATAAATAACACTCTCACAGAATTCGAGGAGAACAGAGGTAGACAGGTAGAAGCCCTTAAAGACGAAACACAAAATCCCTTAAAGAATTGCAAGAAAACACAACCAAACAAGTGAAGAAATTAAACAAAACCATCCAGGATCTAAAAATGGAAGTAGAAACAATAAAGAAAACAAAAAGCGAGACTACGCTGGAGGTAGAAAACATGGAAAAAGATCAGGAGTCATGGACACAAGAATTACCAACAGAGTACAAGAGATAGAAGAGAGAATCTCATGTGCAGAAGATACCATGAAAAACATTGACACAACTGTCAAAGAAAATGCAAAATACAAAAAGCTACTAACCCAAAACATCCAGGAAATACAGGATAAAATGAGAAGGCCAAACCTAAGGATAAGGTATAAATGAGGGGGAAGACTCCCAACTTAAAGGACCAGTAAATATCCTCAACAAAATTATAGAGGAAAACTTTCCTAACCTACAGAAAGAGATGTCCATGAATATACAAGAAGGCTACAGAACTCCAAATAGTCTAGACCAGAAAAGAAATACCTCCTGTCACATACTAATCAAAGCATCAAATGTACAAAACAAAGAAAAAATACTAAAAGCAGTAAGGGGAAAAGGTAAAGTAACATATAAAGGCATACCTAAAAGAATTATACCAGACTACTCACCAGAGACTATAAAAGCCAGAAGATCCTGAACTGATATCATACAGACCCTAAGAGAACACAAATTCCAGTCCAGACTACTATACCCAGCAAAACTCTCAGTCACTATTGATGGACAAACCAAGATATTCCAAGACAAAACCAAATACACAATATCTTACCATAAATCTAGCACTTCAAAGATAATTGGTGAGAAACGCCAACACAAGGAAGAAAACTACCACCTAGAGAAAGCAAGAATGAAATCCTCCAATAACTCCTAAAGAAGATAGTTACACAAACATAATTCCACCTCTAATAACAAAAATAACAGGAAGCAACAATCATTTTTTCTTAATATCTCTTAATATCAATAGACTCAATTCTCCAATAAAAAGACATAGACTATCAGACAAGATACATAAATAGGACCCAGAATTTTGCTGCATACAGGAAATGCACCTCAATTAAAAAGAGAGATACTACTTCAGAGTAAAAGTATGGAAAACAATTTTCCAAGCAAATGGTCTCAAGAAACAAACTGGATTAGCAATTCTAATATCAAATAAAATCAATTTTCAACCAAAAGTAATCAAAAAAGATTTAAAAAGGACATTTCATATTCACCAAAGGAAAAATATACCATGATGAACTCTTAATTCTGAACATGTATGCCCCAAATGCAAGGGCACCCACATACATAAAAGAAACTTTACTGCAGCTCAAAGCATACATTGCACCTCACACAATAATAGTGGGGGATTTCAACACCCCACTCTCAGCAATAGACAGATCATGGAAACAAAAACTAAACCGAGACACAGTGAAACTAACAGAAGTTATGAACCAATTGGATTTAACTGATATCTATAGAACATTTCATCCTAAAACAAAAGAATATACCTTTTTCTCAGCAACTCATGGTACCTTCTCCAAAATAGACCATATAATTGGTCACAAAACAGGCCTCAACAGATACAAAAAAGATTGAAATAATCCCTTGTACCCTATCAGACCACCATAAACTAAAGCTGGTCTTTAATAGTGACAAAAACAATGGAAAGCCCACATATACATGGAAACTGAACAATGCTCTACACAATGAGGACTTGGTCGAGGAAGAAATAAAGAAAGAAATTAAAGACTTTTTAGAATTTAAAGAAAATACAGACACATCATACCAAAATTTGTGGGACTCCATGAAAGCAGTGCAAAGAGGAAAATTCATAGCTCTCTGTGCCTACAAAAAGAACCTGGAAAGAGCATACACTAACAACTTGACAGCACACCTGAAATCTTTAGAACAAAAAGAAGCTAGTATACCCAAGAGGAGTAGACAGCAGGAAATAATCAAACTCAGGACTGAAATCAACGAAGTAGAAACAGAAAGAAGTATACAAAATATCAACAAAACCAGGAGTTGGTTCTTTGAGAAAATCAACAAGATAGATAAACCCTTAGCCAGACTAAACAAAGGACACAGAGACGGTATTCAAATTAATAAAATCAGAACTGAAAAGGGAAACATAACAACAGAAACTGAGGAAACTAAAAAAAAGTCAGATCCTACTACAAAGCCGTATACTCAACAAAATTGGAAAATCTAGATTAAATGGACAATTTTATAGACAGATACCAGATATCAAAATTAAATCAGCAGCAGATAACCCATTTAAACAGTTCCATAACCCCTAAAAATAGAAGCATCATTAAAAGTCTCCCCAACAAAAAAAGTCCGGGTACAGATGGTTTTAGTGCAAAATTCTATCAGACCTTACAGGAAGACCTAATACCAATTCTATTCAAACTATTCCACAGAATAAAAACAGAAGGAACAATACCCAATTCGTTCTATGAAGCTACAATTACTCTCATATGTAAAATTTGCAAAGACACAACAAAGAAAGAGAACTATAGACCAATCTCTCTTATGAATATTGATGCAGAAATACTCAATAAAATTCTCCCAATTTTCCATCCAGTGGAAAAAGGACAGCATTTTCAGCAAATGGTGCTGGTTCAACTGGAGGTCAACATGTAGAAGTATCCAAATCAATTCATTCTTATCTCCTTATACAAAGCTCAAGTACAAGTGGATAAAAGACCTTCACATAAATCCAGATATACTGAAACTAATAGAAGAGGAGGTGGGGAAGATGTTCGAATACCTAGGCACAGGGGAAAAGTTCCTGAACAGAACACCAATGGCTTATGCTCTAAGATCAAGAATTGACAAATGGGAACTCAGAAAATTGCAAAGCTTCTGTAAGGCAAAGGACATTGTCAATTAGACAAATCGGCAACCAACAGATTGGGAAAAGGTCTTTACATCCAATAGAGGGATAATATCGAATATATACAAAGATTTCAAGAAATTATACTCTAAACAACCAAATATCCCTATTAAAAAATGGGGTAAAGAGCTAAACAAAGAATTCTCAACTGAGGAAACTCGAATGGCCAAGAAGTACCTAAAGAAATGTTCAATATCCTTAGTCATTAGGGAAATGCAAATTAAAACAACCCTGAGATTCTACCTCACACCCATCAGAATGGCTAAGATCAAAAACTCAGGTGATAGTAGATGCTGGTGTGGATGTGAAGAAAACAAACACTCCTCCATTGTTGGTGGGATTGTAGCTGGTACAACCACTCTGGAAATCAGTCTGGCGGTTCCTCAGAAAATTGGACATAGCATTACCTGAGGATCCAGCTATACCACTCCTGGGCATATACCCAGAAGATGCTCTAACATATAACAAGGATATATGCTCCACTATGTTCATAGCAGCCTTATTTATAATAGCCAGAAGCTGGAAAGAACCCAGATGTCCTTCAAGAGAGGAATGGATACAAAAAAATGTGGTACATTTACACAATGGAATATTACACAGCTATTAAAAATAATGATTTTGAGAAATTCTTAGGTAAATGGATGGAACTAGAAAATATCATCCTGAGTGAGGTAACCCAATCACAAAAAAACACACATGTTATTTACTCACTGATAAGCGGATATTCGCCCAAAAGTTTGAAACAACAAAGATTTTGTGGAAATCTACCAGCCTGAGTAGTCATAGACCTTGTAAATAGGCCGCTCTGGAGGATAGTACCAAATTAGATAAGGACAAGTGAATCATAGGCAGAGTCATAGTGACCTGACCCCTGAACCTTCATCCAGCTGATACCCTGTTCTGAAAGATATCTGTACTCCCCCTAAATACCTATGCGTCATCCCCTTCCCCACATCCTGCATTTTCATGTTTATAACCCCTGTGTTAAAACGTAAAAATTATGATTTGATAATAAAAAAAAAAGAAAAAAGAAATGACACACAGTGTCCCCCTGGCTCTGTTGACTTAGCTCCTGACAATCCATTTTCTTGTTCTCAGAAATACTTTGAATTATAAAATGTTACTGTGGTTTTTCTTAGTATGCTGGGTCAAATAATTTTTATTGATTTCATTTTAAACTTCAAAGTTTGTAATGCATTAAAATGTCCTTCAACATAATTATAGGTCATATTTATTTTCATATTGTAAAATGCTAGTTAATCTGTTGGACATTTTAAAAAACTGGATTCATTTTTGAGAATATTATATATGAGCACTGTATTTACATAATTTCCCCTTTCTCTCCTTTTTCCCACTTTTCCCAACCCCCCATACTTTTTAAATACATCTTATTATTTAATTATTGTTTATATATGTATACATGTATAAATATATATGTATATAAAAATACTGATAAATAAAGTGTTTGGAAAAATAAATAAAATATAAGTACATCTGAAAAAAAAATAATGAATTCGAGAAATTCTTAGGTAAATGAATGGAACTAGAAAATGTCATCCTGAGTGAGTTAACCCAATCACAACAGAACCCATAGGGTATTTACTCATTGATAAGTGGATATTATCCCAAATCCTTGGAATAACCAAAACCCGACTCACAGACCACATGAAGCTCATGAAGAAGAAAGACCAAGTGTGGATGCCTCGGTCCTACATAGAAGGAGTATCAAAAATACTCAAGGGAGCAAATATGGGGGCAAAGTGTGAAACAGAAACTGAAGGATGGGCCATATGTAGACCATTCCACCTGGGTATCTATCACCTGTACAGTCACCAAAGGAGACACTGATGTGGATGGCAGGAAATGCATGATGACAAGACCCTGATATAGCTGTCTTCTTAGAGGTCTGCCAGAGTCTGTCACATTCAGAGGCAGATGCTCACAGCTAACCACTGATCTGAACAAAAGTTTCCCAATGGAGAAGTTAGAGAGAAGACTGAAGGAGCTGAAAGCGTTTGTGGCCCCATGAGTAAAGCAACAATACCAACCAACCAGAGCTCCCCAGGGTCTGAACCAACAGCCTGGGAGCACATAGGGAGGGACCCAGGACTCCATCTTTACATGTAGTGGAAGATGACCTTGTTGGGCATAGGTGGGAGAGGAGATTCTTGGTCCTATGAAGGCTGAACTCCGATTGGGGGGGAATTCAAGGGTGGGGAGGTGGGATTGGGGGTTAGGTGGGGCTCCATCCTTATAGAAGCAGAAGAAGGGAGGATGGGATAGGGGGTTCCTGGGTGGTGGGGTGAATGGGGTAAGGGGATAAAATCTGAAATGTAAATATGATATCCAATAAAAAAAAATGTGTGCCAAAAAAAGACACAGTGGAGAGAGAGAGGGGAGGAGTGGGAGGGGTAGAGGGAGGGATATAGGGAAGGAGAGAGAAGGCAGTGCCACTGGGACTTTTACAGAGACAGGTTGCACTTGAAGACAGAATGAGAAGAAGCCAGAAGATTAGAACAAATTTCTAGATATAGTTTGAGGCCAACCAGAGTCAAAAGCCAGTTTGAATCCTTTAGCTTAGAAAGGAATTTGGGACAGAGCACCTAAGTTGAACCAGCCAGCAAGAGTTCAGAAAGAGTTAGAAAGGGTGAGTTTATTCCACAGTAAGCATGCACTCCAACAATTGCATCTGAAAAAAAAAAAGTTACCTTTTTAATGTCTGAATACATCTTCCATTGCTTGTCTTTTACTAATATAGCATATTCAGCCTGGCTTTGGAACTGCAGCTTATCCTTTGTCCCATATGTAAACCTGGCTTCATAGAAGCTCTCTTCCAATGCAGGCTCATTTTCTCTTTTTACCATGTTCTTTTTAAGACATGCGTTCTATTATGACTTGGTGGTTCAATTCTACTGTAAATAGGTAAAGAAATGTCTGTGCTTTTTAGTTGACACTTAATAAGTGCTCGAAATTAAATTCATTGCTGCTAAATGTTGATGTTAGCTTTTTAGTAGATTTTCCAGATGGAGTTTCTCTTCCTCACTCAAATAAATGCTAAATGGAACTGGAATTTACAAATCTCTTCAGCATCACCTGCCAGAGTACACCTAAACTTAACCTAACATATCAATTTCAAGTTAGCTAGTAAGACTAGATAAGCATGAAATACTATTTTGAGATATATTTGAGTATGTATGAGAATACTCTCATACATCAAAGTTTATGAATTATAAAGCAACTAAAAATCACATATTCTAATAATGACTATGTTGTGCCATTTTTCCAAGAGCGACATGAGCAAAAATAGATATGTGCTCCAGAAAGCATCATGACAGACTCATGAAATGGTCTCATTCAGGTCTAACTTAGTGAACTCAAAAGCTAATTGCTAAAGGATGTTCTCAAAGACTCCACATCATTGAAAATTCCACCCTATCCTGTTTGGCAATAAATAAATAAATAAATAAATAAATAAATAAATAAATAAATAAAGATCCCTGAAGTAACTTACACAGCTTCTTTTCACTCTACCTACAAATCTCCTCTCCTCTAGCAAGTTTCTCCTTATCACCTTCTAGGAACAGGGCATCAGTCTAGTCTTCCTGACCTTCTTCAGTCTTGATACTTTTTTATGAATTTCCTAAGCCAGCTATAACTCCTTATCTTTCAGATGACTACAAAGTTTCTCCTCTTCTTCCAGAGGAAAATTATTCAATTTATGGACGATGCTGACATAAAATTTTCAAGAGTTGAAGTAATCTGTAGTGGTTGTCTTAGAAGGAGGACAGGAATAAATCAGAAAATCCTGACCAAGAAGATAATGGAGGTCCTGGAAGAGGAGAAGGAAAGAGGGGTGTACAAACATCATAACTTTCAAGTGTTTGTAATCTGTCATACATTCTCTTCCTAAGTTTCTCTTTACATTTAATGTGTTTGTGCATACACATGTTTAAGTGTGTATGTGTTCTTATGCATGTGTGTGACTATAAAAACTATATAAACATTGTGCATTTATGTGTATTTGTATATGTGTCTCTGTGTCTCATTGTGCCTGTGTGAATGTTTGTGTTCGGCTATGTGGCCATCCATCTCCAGAGTGTAGTTGTATGGTACGGGTCAAGGTACAAAAGGTGGGTGTCAATTTTCTCCTTCTAACATTTGGGTCTAAGGAATCAAACTCAAATTGTCAGGCTTACAAGTCCCTTTATGCCCTGAGCCATCTCATCATCTCTCACATAAATTCTCTATTATGTTTGTGGTAGAATAATCTACTCATGCTATATTTGAAAATTTTTCCAACATTTGAAGCTTATGAAATGCTGTATTAGTAAAACAAGAAAAGTAAAAGTAAAAGGAATATTCATTTCCTTCCAGAATGTTTATCCAATTATAAACATAATATTTCAGTCAAATTCAAGAAGCCATTTATCATAAAGTGCATATATACATATATATAGTGGTTTACATAACAATGACCCTCATATGTTATGTGTTAAAATACTTGGCACATAGGAAGTGGCACACAATCTCCTCTCCCTCTGCTGCCTGTAACTGTGGGGCCAGCTTGAATTTAAAAAGCAGTTGAAGGTTTTGCGGCTTAATGAGACATAGTAGGAACATGGAAGTCAGGAATAGTAAGAGTGATATGAACTGTAGGGGCCTGGCCCAAGAGGTGTCAGAAGACAAGAAGTGTATTTCCTAGACATCTCTTTATGTGGCTACTTGTTGGCATTGTCCAAAAATACAATCTACCGGAGGCTAAATTAAATAGCTTAATTAATTGCATTTGCAGAGGAGATCTCAAAGCAGCCTAGTGTGGACTGTATCTTATTTTTATTAGTGGCTTTGCTTTTGTAGATCTATAATGAAAAGGAACAAGCTACGCAAGGATAGTTCCAAGTTTACAATTTGAGAATAAAAAGAGCTCCAGGAGGAATGGAGCTGAATCTTGTATTAAAGAAGATAAATACATTAAAGAAAATCTGTATGTTAAATAGAATAATGGGAGTGGTGACCTCAGGACAAGACCTTACCTGACTAAACATTCAACTGTGAAGTGGAATTACAGAAAAGCTTAACTTCGTGGTATAAACCTTTAAAACCAGCATCCAGAAGGCGGGGGCATGTAGATCTCTGAGTTCAAGGCCAGCCTAGTTTACAGAACCAACCTGGTCTATGGACAGTCAAGCTTAGATAGTAAAGAAAAACATTTAAACAGAAAGCTGGTGGAGATGTGTGGGACTGTGGAAGGATAGCTTGGTTTCTGGTGGAGCACTGGCTAGAGATGGTTGGAGACCCACCCTGCAAGGAAAGGCATACATTTCGCCACACTCCCAGACTCCAGGCTCCTGACACATGGCAGAAAACCTCCATTGATCTATGCCTTTCATTCGCGTAGGGCAATGCCCTGACAGCCCCTCCAAAAGAGAGGTTTGTGTCACCTAGCACAGGTAGAGGGCGTGACTACAGGCCTCAGAGCCTCGAGAGATCTCCATATTAACGAGATACCTAAAGACAAGAGGGTGTAGCCAATTAAGCATTCCTTCCCAGACCCTCCTCCCTCCCTATTTAACTCAGGTCAGTCCTGAGGTCCAGGAGAGTATAGCCACATCCACTTTCCACCATGACAATAAACTATTTAAAACCATGGAATTCCTCTCATGTCTTTGGGGCCCTGCCCTGGGGAACCATGGAGAAGGCCTTTTACTACCAAGCCACTGCTTAATCTCTCACTGGAAGACTTCTCTATGTTCCCGCCATGGAGGCCACCAAACCAAGCAAGCTAGCCAACCCAGCCAAGCAAGTGCTGTAACCAAAAGTCTCTCATCCAGCAGGGCACTGCAGATCTTCTCGCTCTGGTCCCTCTCGGCTACATTCCACTCCCAACGACATCTGGGAGCCCAGGGAAGAAACCACCAGTCTCCCCATTTAGCCACTTAGGCTGATGACTCAGGAGATCTGTGCCACAGGACTTCAGGCTGAGACTTCTCCACACCTGGGCAGAGCCCTGCATCGTCTCACAGCCCATGCTCCCCGGAGCCTCAGTTCCAACCTCCTGGGGTGGCAGACATGTGGGAACCACAACACAGCCCAACAGGACCCATGCCCATGTGCAGGCACTACAGCCCTGCAAATATGTAATTGAAAAAGTAGGTCTTTTCCCATCTCCAGCAGCCAGCAGAACTTGGCAGTTTCAGCCACGTGGTTTTCTGGTTTTAGACTTAAGAATAAAAGAGGTTATGTTGTCTCTTCATAGGAATAGAAACCTTAACAGTGTCACTATTCCAAAACAATATCTTCAATTAATCTTGAAAAATAATGCCTTTAGGTCATTTTCATTAGATAAATATTCTCTCTCAGAAATTCATTACAGAAAGCAGGAAACTCAGAACTAGAAAGTAACTTACTGACACAGAAAGGACAGTGGTGTTTTCAGAAAATGGCAATGGAATTTTCAGAAAATGGCAATGGAATTTTCAGAAAATGGCAATGAGGCAATACAAAACATGTATCATTCAGCTCATTGCTGCTTTTCTCTAAGCATTATGTCTTCCTATCATAGGTACTAAGCTCCTAATACTTAAGGATTTGTAAATGTGTGACTTTGAATATCACAAAACTCTCTTTTCAGGCTGAAGAGCTGACCTGCAGCCTGAAGATGGGCAACCATTCTGGTAGCTCACTGTGCAGACAATGTAATCCTCCTGACACCCATTGTTATATTTCCTAATATGTTCTAAAACATAATTATTATGGCTTGCAGGAGGTAAAAGCTATCCAAATTAAATTATAAATAATATGTTTTATATAAGATTATTTTTAAATTATTAATAAATATTTCTCAACTTCCTTTCAACCACTCATTATCTAATGATGTTCATTGTGTATTTCTAGTAGAGACTGTAAATCATGCATTATGTTTTTAAATAGCAGGCCTGACTATGCTTCCTTCTCTACCTTCATGTCAGTTGAGCCCAGAATTAAGGACTTAAAGTCTGAAATTATAATTAGCCATAACTTTCCTTTTATTCCCCCCTTTTTACTAATGTTGTCAATGTATTTATTTCTCTCCTCATAGCTGCCTCTGGTTTATATATCTTAAGTTACTTTAGTCACACTGTTTGAAATGACATATTGTTAAAAATTTAATTAAATGTAAAAGTTTCATTTGAAAATATGCAGGTTTTGCATGTGAGTGTATGCATGCACAGGTTGGTGTGCACAATCATTAATCCATCTTGACTTTAACAAAATGCCATCAGCAACAACAACAACAAAAAAACCTCGATCTCAAACTATGGCAACAGAATTTGGGATGGTTCTCTTTAGCAATTTAGGTATGTGATAAAACTCTTAAAAAAGTATTTTTATATCTGTCTTCTTATATTATAAGCATCATTTCTCTGAGTTTTCTAACCAACTAAACTTCTTATTCCAGAATATGACAGCTCTAAATAGTTACCAGCTGACACGGTGGGCAAGGCTCTATATTAGCATCCTTTTTTAGATAACTTAAATCCAAAGGAAATCAGAAAAAAAAAAATGACCAGGGTCACAAACAAATGAATCAGGGAAACATTTCTGTGTACTGTAACAGTAAAATTTTCAGATAAAAAAATGACAAAAGCTAGTACATCTTGGACTATTTTTGTACCTTAGGATTTCTATTGAAATTTCTAAAATGATTATTAATTCGATTTTTTTAAATTTGTTTTTTATTTTATTTTAATAGATTTGATACTTATTTTAATATATTTAATGTCTGTAACATGCCTAAAAAAGAAGGTGAAAATCAGCTAACAAATGGTTTCAGACATATTGAAGATCAATAGAACATGACTAGAGGAAGATGTCTTATTTGAAACCAATACATCTTTGGCTAAATAATCAATAAAAAAAAAATTCACACCTGAAAGTATAAGCAAAAAATGAACTAGGATGGATTTTGGTTTTAATTTATCTGTGTTTTTGCCAGTATTGGATTAATAGTCCATTTGTAACTATTTCTTTTTTTCTATTTGCCTCAAAACATACACATTATCACTAATAAGATAGATCATGAATTCCAAAGAATAATATGAATTGGAAAGTTTCCTATGGTCCTGGATTGATTCTAGTTTAGATAATTCACTGAACACACAGCATGAGTGTGTGTGTGTGTGTGTGTGTGTGTGTGTGTGTGTGTGTATGTGTTTAGTGAATCAAAACTGGAGAACTTCACTGGGTCTCTCCCATTGAGTCTCTGGAAACCCTATGGAAAAAGGGATAAAACTGTAAGAGTCAGAGGGGTTGAGGTCACCATGTAAACATTACCCACAGACATCAACCAAGCAAGGTTCAGAGGGGCTTGCCAACAACAAAAGAGCAGCAGAAGAGCATGTGTGGCTCTGGACTAGGTCCTAAGCATATATGTTAGAGAATGGTGGTGTCTCTGAATCTTTTGTCTGCTCTTAGGACACTTTTTCCCTACTGGGTTTCATTACCTATCCTTGATAATAGAGTTTGTACTTAGTTTTATTGTATCATGTTACACCATGTTCAATTGATATATCTGGGAGCTCTACACATTTCTGAAGGGAAACAGAAAGAAGGAATCTGTAAAGAGAAAATGGATTTGGGACTGGGAGGAGTGGAGGAAATGGAAACAGTCCTTTTCCATCCAGCATGGTCATAGATATGCTGAAAACAACAAAATATATTTTTTAGTTTGAATATAATCCTCAAATTAATTTATATCATCATTTTTATTAATATTTTAAAAAATTGCTATAAAATTACTATAAGTTTAATTTTATTTATAGCTATACAACTAAGTTCATTTATAACCACATTTTATGTATTGGTAAATGATAGAGTTTGCATGACTGCAGGTTAGATCCCTAGACATGTCATTATGATCACTTTGATATAAAAATAATCAATGAAAATCGGTAGATTTTGAAGTCTACAATTGGTAATTTTTGTCTAGACACAATTCTCTCTGTCTTGTTCTTTCTGTTGTAAAAACAGAATATCTTTTATATCAGATTTGCTGTTTCATATAGCTTATGATTAAAAAATACAAGTGTAGAACCCTCAAGATGACTCAGGTAAAGGCCCCTTGCCAAGAAGCTAGAAGACTTAAATTGGTTCCCACACTCACATGATGAAAGGAGAGCTCAGACTCTCACAAATTGTCCTCTGACTTCTACTAACACTGTGGTAGGGATGCATACATACACATAGGATCAAGCATGCACACACACACATAAATACAAACAGACACACACAAATACACACACATTGAATTTGAGTTTTTAAAAGTACAAATATTGTGATTAAAAAATAATTACATGTATAAAAGTGTTGAATATATATGTGTGAACTATAATCTTATTAATAAAATACTTTGAACAATAAGTTCTCTGATAAATTTAACTATGTCATTTTTTCCATACTCTATTTAAAGTTAAACTGTAACATACACTCTGTTTATGTAATTTTCACAGCTGAAGGTACTATATGATATGATGCTTTTTCTCCTACAGGGTTGACTCTCTCAGCCTTCTTGAAATTAGGGTTTGTGCCTACTCTTATCATATCTTGTTATGTCATGTTCAGTTGATATCCCTCGAAGGACTGCACTTTTAAAAATGGAAACAGAGGAGGAGTGTTCAACAAATTCTATACTCTATTTTGATGAGGAGTATTTTAGAAAGCAATTTGTGAAAAAAAATAAATTTAAAAATTTTTCAGAGCGTATTAATTTCAATCGTTTTAAATTTTTAGCTTTTCAAAAAATTGTATGAGTCTCTATGTGGTGCTTGTGCTTGTGCTTGTGTGCATGTGGATACATGTACCTCTAGATACCATAAGAGGGCTTTTGATTCCCTGGAGCTTAAGTTCTGAATCTTTGTGAATGGCCTGGTGGAGATGCTGGGTATATAAACTTTCTCTGCAAGCACTCATAACTGCTGAGCCAGAATCTGTTATAATGTATTTTTAAATTAAGTACATAAAGCTTATTTCTGAAATTGATTTACAATATAATTGGGGTATTAGATGATTAGCATACATCTTTAACCAATAAATAAGATTACCATCTATAAAGAGAAAAGTACAGGGATAAGATTGGTATGCCCCTGTGGGTAAGCATGCATCCTATCCAGTCTGATGACCTGAGTTCCATTCCTAAAATCCTTATGTTATCAGAGAAAAATGACTTTGAACCCCACATGCCTGACACCCCTAGTGAATAAAATAAAGAAAGAATAGTCTTCAACAATTTTGTAAATGATGGAAGGAATTGCTATATATTCAGAACTTTTGTCTCCTGCTAAGTGCAAATAACATTGTACTCCATTCTTATGTTTTTCTGCTTAGGGGTGTCTACAGAGCACAGACAAGAGCAAACTCTTAGTGGATATTTTTTTCTCTTTTAAGATAGCTACACTTCAAAGAAATTATGGAAGTTTGTGGAAAAAAATTAGTGTAAAACATTAACCTATAGAAAATCATAAAAGAAAACATCTGTTCCTGAAAACCTCACAAATATTCAAAACTATAGTAAACATTAAGAAGTCCAAGATATATGTGCTTATAGTATTCAATAATATGTGTGCATGAACATTCAAGCACAGCAGAAATAAGGAGACTTTGTAGCTTCGTAATATTTTCTTCAGCTTTAATTAGTAACTTGAAAATCACGTTTGGTCATTATGGCAATACAAATTAATTTTTATGTTTTGTAAGCTTTCATTAAATTTTACAACTGAAGAGTCTTTTAAATTGTCAACAAATGATAATTTAATTTTAATTTTGCCTGTAATGATTAATGGTCTATTGTTTAGTTTTCCCTGTAGAATGTTGTGCTACCAAACCCAGCTGGGTATCTTACATGAATGTCCCATTGGGACAGCAAAAAATTCTTCTCTACTAGATGTACCTGCCCTGAATATCTGATACTTTTATTTTGAATTTCTAGGGTTACTTTTTACACATTTTCCTTTCATTTTCTTAATGTACTTCATAACTGCTTCCACTGTGATCATTCTTTCTTTGCAGTGTCATCTTCATTCTGAATTTTAATGACTTTTTAATGTTACTTTTTTCAAATATATATATATATATATATATATATATATATATATATATATAATTGAACAAATAACTGTTGAATACATTAATTTGTATAGTCTGATATGGGAAATCTATATATCTACATTTATCCATCTGTCTATATCTTACATTTATCTATATATCTTGCTCAATGATTAAATCATGCTAACTAATTTAGCCATTAGCTAACTTATTAATTCTGTACTTTATTTGTGAAATGAAAGTATATAATCATACATTCAGCCATTTTAAAATATGCATTAATGTTGTTAGCTACATTATCCATGTGATCAATAAATTTTCAAGGAATTTCTTTCTGTTGAAGTATGATGTGCCTTCTACAACATGTTCATTCTTTCAGGAGCACCTAGCCAAGAGAAAAAATGAGATTGCAAATATTTGTGATGTGCAACAAGATGTTTGAATATATTTATACATTATGGAGAAAGTATATGTCTCTCTGATGAGTCTCATGTATGTCAAAATATAAAAAAGAAAACTAAGTGAAAAATTATGAAGAAGTATGTATCAGAAGTGAAGCATGCACACTGCTTTTGGAGAACACCAGGGTGGAGTTTCCAGCCCAACATCAGGTTTGTCACAAACATTGGTAACTTTAGTTCCAAGGATTCTGACACCCTTTCAGGGCACCTACTTAGACATAGTATACTTATATTCAAGAAGGTACAACATATAAACACATAAATGATGTCAAATAACTCTCCAACATATTGAAGTAATTAGGTGAACACAGTTTATTAATTAGAGAGGAATTTTTTTACTATGTTACTGATCTTTATCCACCTAGCTTTCTCCTGCATTTTCACCAAATGCTCTAATGACTCCATTACTGTTGATTTTAAGTGTCAACAGTTGGTATATAGTATCTTATGTCTGAGGTGTCATTATTTTCCTGACAATTGATGTCAGTGTACTTGCACATAGTACTTTGAAATTTTTAGATTGAATTCCTCTCCACGGTTTCTGAAAGCTGGCACTATATAAGTGGTAAATTTCCCTGAATGAGTTTTGTCTCAGGCTACTCTCTGAAGATGTCCAGGATATTCTCAGAATGCATTTTATAAAATTGTTTCTCTCTTTGTTGACATGGAGACAATTGCTTTTAGGAAATACTGTTTATGAGCAGTATCCTGTGGATTTTTCTCAGTCCTCTGCTTCTTCAGTAGCATCTGATAAATGTGGCTAAACCAGATGCTCTCTCATCATCACACACATGGGACATTGACTCTGTCATACAGTGTGATCTCTTTCCCACTGAAAACTGAGATTGCTCTAGTGTTTTGTTGAAAATTGCTGCTGTTTTACCCTCACTCTGTATGCTTCCATTTGCTAACCTCTTCTGTGAGAATTTGAGACAAGCTCGAGGTATTTAGCTGTCCCTATCAAAGTTTCCTTTGGGGGTTACTACTGTCTTGATTTTCAAAAAAAAAATTTTTAAATAAATTAAATAAAAACTTGGTTTCTTTAACAGTTTATTTTGGTATGTTTTGTTCAATTTCTGTAGAATAGAAAGGTGCTAAAATTCTAAAGCAAGGTCCTGTCTGATTTATGTTAATCATAGGCTTTAGGGAATTTTTTTCTGACATCCTTTTTGGGCAGCCTACTTTATATAATCCCAATGTCTCTCTACCCATCACTATTCAATTACTGAATTTACATAGACTGCATGCAAATAAATATTTGTCAAAAATGTCAATAAGAAATTTTGAATTATTTTAGAGACTTATCAAATAACCAAGTTTTTATTTTATTTTTTGAATTGGCATTTGATATAAAGCCATACTTTATTTTTTTATCATGTAAATTGCACATAGATATATATTTAAATTTAAAAGAATATTAAGAGATTTCTAATTTAAAATATTTAACATAATATATCTGTAATATATTATCTGACATATTTCTGTCTCAGTTCTGACTATTATATTCTATTTTCTATTCTTGCTTCATCAATATATTCATCTTAAGAATGATCAAACTTCCCCATAATTCAAATATTCTATTAAAGAGAATCCAAAATCCAATGAGGTATATGATAGTTTAATTGCTTATGTCTCCTTAAAATCCTTTAAATTCTTTTCATTGTTAAAAGAAACCTTTATTTTAAAAGATAATGACAATTATGTTATATAATTTTCTATGATCTGGAACGTATTGCTTGATTTTGATAATTTGTCTCATCTTAAAAATGATTGCGAGAATGTACATAGCTTATATTTTGTTATTGCATTTGCAGACTAGAATGAATAAAGTCTATCCTTGTTTTAGATTGTTTGTGTGTGATCTTATTGTTTAATTAGGTGTCGACTAGATCACTTTGCCACTAAACTATTTTCTTTTACTTTTGTAATTAGTAAGTAATCAGTGAGGCATTAGATTTAAATGCTTAAAACATCTTGTCACAGAATAGTTTTCCATAAGTTATTCAACAATTTTGGAGTTCACAGGTGATATTTTCCATTGATTATAAAATTGATGGTTGCCAAAAGATAGTGTTCATAATTTAACAGTACTTTTGTATGTTATCATTGGACTCAGAAGAAAAGAGCTCTTTTATTTGTCCTAACATTACTTTGAAAACCACTTGGAATTTGGATTTACTGTTCACTGCTTTGATCAACATTACATTAGAATTTTGTCAAGTATATAGCTTTAACTGTATTTAAATAATGACTTCTAATATATATATATATATATATATATATATATATAATCTTATTTGTGTGTGAATTTACACCCATATATATATACAGGTTCACACACACACAGACTATATATATATTGACTTAAAATGCTGTAAAATCCTACTAAAAGTAATTTTATTCCAATACCTGATAATTTATACTGACTTTTCTTATTTTTGTAAAATTTTAAGAAGCATGTTCTATATATTCATAATACATAATAAGAATATACATTTGTTACTTTTTACGGCTATATTATATTTCACGTGAACATATTTTCTACTCATTGCTTATCCATTTTGAATTTTTAATTGAAATTTTCGCAATAAAAAAATCTCAGCTTAATCTTTTCTGACTACATTATCTACCTTTGAACCCCTTTCCCCTTTAGCCTAGCCTTAATAGAAGTTGTGCCTTGGCTTACTGTAATATGATATATCATAGCTGGTTGATATCCATGGGAAGCCTAGCCTTTTCTGATGAGAATGGTGGAGAGTGGAATTGTAGGTGATTGAAGGAGATAGAGAGAGACTGGGAAGAGAGGAGAGAAGCAAAACTTTGATCAGGATGAAAAGTAAATAAATAACTTAATTAATTAAAATATGTCCTGTTTCTTATATTTGTCAAAATAGTCACAAATAAATATTCTTATTTTAAAGGATAAATGTATAGAGAATCTTACTTGTAGACATAAATATCTTCATAAAACATTATTCTCATGTTTTTCATAATTGTATGTTGGTTCGATAGGTGAGTTATGTTATATAAAACATTGATTTTTAAAATGGCTTCTTGCCTTGTCACTCATATCAGTTTTTTCAAATAACTTTGGGATTTAAGATAAGCAGTTGTACCCCTGACTTACTCCAGACACAAGGTTGCAGGAAAACCTTCTCCAGTTTACATGAGTTAATGGGTGTTTGATCCAATTACTTGTGAACACCCACTCCCATAAATGACTTTAGCTTTTGTTGGTAAGAAATTAAGAAAAAATTCATTTTGGTTGACAGTCCAGTGCTATTTTACTCTATGGTGCTAATTACTTTGCAGATTGAGGAGATCAAACAGTAATAGTTTGTTTCTCTTTGAACTAACTACATGGTGGTTTTTATTATGTTCTTGTGAGTCCTGAACCATAGGTTACAAAATCATCCAAGTTCTGTTATCTCATTTCTACTAGATGAACTATGACAGCACATTGTGGGACACTGACACAGATTTCGTTACCTTTAAAACTTTTGGTTTAAAGCTTTTCTCATGTGCTGAGAGGATGGACACAAACTGCCTTCTTTTAAAAGTGACTCACTAATAGGTGTCACCTCATTAGTGCTGTTCAAGTGAAGATTAGGTCTCAGCTTGTGCACCTGGAATACCACCTGTCACCCTTCTCATAGAAATTGAGACTCAGAAGTTTTGATTCTTGTTATTTTTAGACTAAAGAAAGATAGACAAAGGGAATGAACATCTTCTCATGCCCTAAAATATACCAGCATAAAACTACCATACTAAAAATTATTTCCAGTTTTATTTTATCTCACTGGAGATCATTCTAAAGTAGTTAAGAGTTACAGTATGGGTATAATAATTAAAAATATTTAAATATTAAAGTAATTTATTACATGTGTTTATATAACATATGTATGTTTATAAATTACATATGTGTTTAAATAATATTATATATATAATATATGTACACACACATATGTTTGTGTGTGTGTGTGTGTGTGTGTGTGTTCAGGTGTGTGAATTTGAATGAAGGTACACAAAGAGGCCAGAAGAGGATATAAGGTTGCCAGGAGATGAAATGGCTATGAGCAGTAAAACTTGCATGCTGTGACTAAGCTCCCTCCTTTAGGACAGTTTCTTTGGGGAGAGCATTACACACTCTTAAAATATGAGTTCTCTTTCTGACTCTGTAAAGGTAGAAATTTTACAAGTAAATTAAATTAGCTTTTCTCTAAACTTAGTTTTTAATGGTATTTTTTGAAAGATGAGTTTTTATGAGTAGGTTATATGTAGGAATATACATGTATAAACAAATACATATATACAGAAAATGACAATTAATGAAAAATGTGGCCATGAATTTGAGCAACAGCATGGAGAAATGTATGAGTGGGGAATTGAGGAAAGAAGGTAGAAATGCTGAAATTAGAGTCTCAGAATGGTAATCAAAAAGAAAATTTGTCAATATTGTTTATAAGCAGTTCAACTACTTTGTACCTATAAAGAACATCTGTGTGTTATAAATATGCTTCTCAGCTATATTAAATACTTTTGGCTGCATTCTCTCGGTATTGTGTGATAACTCAATGAAGCATATTCAACTCCTCCCTGCAGAATTGTGTTGAACTTGCTTTGAGAATTTTACCCCTCCCTAAGTTTCCAAAATTATGTTAGTCCTTCTCACTTTCTCTAGGTGTCAATAATCTCTTTCATAAATAAATTAAATCACAATTCTTGGCTTTTTCACCAGACATATGTGATAACTCAATCTCTGTAAAATATTCTTTGCCTTGTAATTTCTAGTCCTGCTTTCCTTTTATATCACCAACTGAACAAGTCACCATCATAGTTAGTGGCACAAAAAAAGGAAAAGCATAGCATTAGATACAAACATTGACTATGAGTAAATCCACAAATACATACTTGCCTTGGAAGATTGAAGTTTGAGATTTATTGGGAAAGAAAACCAAAAGAACTACTTCTTCACATTGGACATAAAACCCCATGGATTGTATGTTGTGTACTGGGTAACTGATCTCAAAGATACTTCTGGGAATTTAAGTCTGTCTTATCCTTACAGGCACCTTGATTCCCCCTAAGCTGAATTGGAAAAGTATTCCTTGGGTAAAATGTAAGGTTTAAAAGCATTGTCAAAACCTAATGTGGTGGATTACATTTCAGGAGTAAAAACAAGTAAATGAGACATTCAAAGTCATCCTCAGTTACAGATTACAGCTAGCCTGGGCTACAAAAAGTACCATGTCTGAACTTCCTCCACATCAACTCTTCCCCCCAAGCCCCACAATTGCTTGATACTTACATTCCTACTTGAAGTACCTCCTACTTTGTTCTGAAATAAACATGGTGTGAGAACTCATAGCTTCCTCTCCATCTTGTCTCTGGAAATTTACAAAATGTGCCAGGACTCTCTTGATTTCAATTCTACATTTTCAAAATTGTTTTTGGTTTTTTTTCTTTCTTTCTTTGTTTTGTTTTGTTTATGTGCTTTGTTTGGTTGGTTGTAGTTTACAAATTTAAAAATTCATACTTACAAGAAAAATACCAATGTCATTTAAATGTTTTAAATTTTATAATTATGTTTATGTGTGGCAAATCTTTTACTAGCATGTATAACTGTGTACCACATGAATACTTACTGCTTTCAGACATTAAACAAAGGTGTTAAGGGATCTAACACTGGAGTTTTATGTTGTATGTTGCTCTATGGGATGCTAGGACCCAAAGCTCATCTTTTGGAAGAATACCCAGTGTTCTTTGTCATGGTATCTTTTTTCTAGACTCTAAACATCACCTGTCTAAATAAGGAGATTTAAAGAACAACTTAGCATTAGACTATATGAAGTTTTACATGTTTCTGTTAACGAAATTGATCTAGAGATATAATAGCATTAATTCCTGGTGTGGTAACAATATTGTTCTATTTTAAATAAGACACTTTTGTGACTCGTTTCTAACAGTTTGTGCCCATAGCAAGGATGGGAATTGGAAAGGGGGAGAGTGAATGTGTGGAATCCGGGGAAAAATGGTGGATGCAAGATTATAGGTGGATGCAAGAAGACTGTTGGAAAGTTTAAAATATGAATGTTTCCCAAGTTTTTCTCTCTTTTTTTTCTGTGATTTTATAAAAACAATGTTGTCAGTTGCTGCTGCCAGCAACACTAACTTTCCTTTCTGGTCATTCTAGGATGAGATCAATCCTCTGAAACCTTTCCAAATCAATTACTAACTTGGACCATCACTCAGTTCAAGGAAACCCACAGAGAGATAAGAGGAACAGATAGGTAAAAGGATCAATGATGGTGTTCATAGACTAGGTGGGGAGGAGCCTAGGGGAACAGTTGCTACAGGAAATCTGACAAGAATTCAATGCCTCTGAAAGAGACCTATGGAAAAATCCAGGGAAAACATACTTTATCACAACTTTCTATCAACACCTTCACTGAGATAGTATCATGATTACCTTATGAGTATAATGATAGTATTAGTCCTTAGATAACTAATTTTTACCATAGAAGAATTTAGACATGTATATGCATAAGTATGTATGTATATAACATATTGCATGATATTTATTATAATGTATGTGAATGGATTTATGTTTTGGGAATAATACATAGGGTTTTTAAAGTTAAGATTCTAGGAGAGAGATACCTGTTATTGAACAATTTTCTTATTTTCATGAAACTAAAACAAATTTTCTTCCTTAGGTAACTACATGTTTGCATAGACAATAGTCATTCAAGCAAGTAACAGTTGATTTTCAAATTCACAACTTCCTATATTATAAAATATTTAGAATTTTTAATGAAACAAAATAACCAATTTAATTGTATGTGTGGTTATTATAATATATAAGTGAGCCATTAACAGTTACCTTAGGCAGTAGAATCACCTTGTAAATGAGCCTTTGGGCAGTTCTTTGTGAGTTTTTTGTTTTGTTTTGTTTTATATTCATTTTCTTTTTTGTTTTTTACTTATCCACTTTACATCCCACTTAATGCCCCCTCCATGTCATTTGCTCCCATAATACTTTCCCCACCTTACATTCCTCTTCTTCTTTGTGCACAAGGGAATATCTCCTAGGTATCCCTCAGCCTTGGAATATCATGTCTCCGCAGGGCTAGGTTCATCCTCTCCCACTGAGGTCAGACAAGGCAGCCCAGCTAGAAGAACATATCCCACAATCAGGCAACATCTTTTGGTATAGTCCCTGCTAGAGTTTTTTGGGATACACATGAAGATCAAACTGTACATCTGCTACATATGTGTGGAGAGGCCTAGGTCCAGCCCATGTATGTTCTTTGGTTGGTACTTCAGTCTCTGAGAGCTCCAAGGGTCTAGGTTACTTTACTTTCCTGGTCTTTCTATACAGTTCCTATCCTCTTTGGGTCCCACAATACTTGCCCCTATTCTTCCATAAGAATCCCTAAGCTCCATCTCCTCTTCATCTGTGGGTATCTGTATCTGTCTGAGTCAACTGCATGCAGGGTTGAGCTTCTCATAGAACAGACCTGCAAATTTTCCTAAACAAGCTTAACAGAGTATCATTAATAGTGTCAGGAATTGGTGCTTGCCCATGGGATAGTTCTCAAATTGGGCCAGTTATTGATTTATTGGCTAGCTGTTTCCTCAATCTCTGCTTTATTCCTCATCCCTGCATTTCTTGTAGACAGGATAAATTTGAGGTTGAAAGTTTTGTGGGTGGGTTGGTGTCCCTTTAGTTCCACTGAAGGTCCTGCCTGGCTACAGGAGGTAGGCTCTTCAGGTTTCATGTCCCCATGCTATGAGTCACACTTAAGTTTTCTCCCAATGATTCTTGGAAACTTAAGATGTAATAGGTTCCTGTCACATCTTAAAGATGTCTGCCACCTCCCCACACTCATCAGTTGCAAAATAATATTCATTCATCTCTTCTGTCCCTTCCCACATGTGACCCTAGAAGCTCCTCCCATTCTCCTCCATATCTTCTCTACCCCAATGTTACCTCTATCACTTTACTCTAAGGTAATATCTATATTTATGGCTGCGGTGTGTTTTTAGTATTCAGCAAAATGATAGAACCTATTTTGGAATCTACTCTGTTACCCTGTATATTTTATTGGAGGATTGAGTCTATTGATCTTGAAAGGTATTAATGACCAGTGATTGTTAATTCCTTTTATTTTGATATTGGTGGTGTTAGTGTCTTTGTGTGTGTGTGTGTGTGTGTGTGTGTGTGTATGTGTTGCTAGAATTATTTTGCTGCTATGAAATTACTTATTCCCTGTGTTTGCATGGATGTAGTTATACTCTTTGGGTTGGAATTTTACTTTTAGTATTTTCTGTAAGGATAGATTTGTGGAGAGATATTGTTTGAATTTGAATTTGTCTTGAAATATCTTGTTTTTTCTACCCATGGTAATTGGGAGTTTTGCTGGGTATAGTAGTCTAGATTGGCATCTGTGGTTTTTGTTAGAGGTTGCAAGATATCAATGCAAGCCCTTCTGGCTTTTACAGTTTCTGTTGAGATGTGGGATATAATTCTAATAAGTGTGCCTTTGTATATTACCTGTCCTTTTTTCCTTGCTGCTTTTAATATCCTTTCTCTGTTCTGTAGATTTTGTTTTGATTATTTTGTGATGGGAGAATTTTCTTTCCTGGTTTAATTTAATTGCTGTTCTATAAACCTGTATGTTTATAGGCAGCTCTTTCTTTAGGTTGGAAAAGTTTTCTTCTATGATGTTTTCTTGAAAATATTTTCTAAGCCTTAGATTTGGCACTCTTTGTAGAAGGAGGTGTTAATTCCCTAATTGGTTCTTGATTGTGTCAATAAAGGCAGAAGTAAAATGCTGGGAAAAAGAAAAGGGTGAGACTTCTGGGCCCAGGGGGGGAGAGGAAGGAAAAGGGACACAGAGAAAGAGGAGGTCTTTAGGACCAGGCTTTGGAAGGACATAACTACCATGTAAGACTTAGGGCATCCAGAAAGAACAGCCTTTGCCACCAGTGGATGGCTGAAATAGGCTAGCTGATAAGGTTAGGGCAGTAAATTCTTTGCCCAGAATTTGTGTTATTTGGCAAGTTTTAAAATAATAAAGTGGTCTAGAGTTTTTCCTCCACTGAGCTAAAATGGGCAGGGGAAAGAAAGAAGACAGCGGGGTTGTTGTGGGCTTGGCAAAGCCAAAATACTAGAATTGGCAAACTGGGGATGAGGCCGGCAGCAGCCAGAGAGCTAAACCCAAAGAGGTCAGAACATGGGACAAGGAAGCTCCAGGGAAAGGTGCCAGCTGGCAATTGGCAGACCTATGTTAGGAGCATGGACTGGCAGGAGCTTGATCTAATACCTAAGCAGAGACCACAGCCCCAGGAAAAGAACAAGCATGTTTTTAAAATTACACACAGCAATCCTTCACCTTCTTCCATTCCTAATATTTTTATGTTATCTCTCTTCATGGCATCCAGCATTTTCTGGATGCTTTGGGTCAGGAATGGTTTAGATTTAAAAGGGGATAGCAGGCTCCTCGGAATTGTATAATTTACATCAGTTTGAAAAGAGAAAATCCAGCATCTAGGAATTGAACCATTCCTTAGTCAGGGTCTTCTGATCTGTGGAAAGGTAGAAGAAGTGAGCAGAACATAAGCAAGAATGCATCTACTGTTCTTTGATCCTGATTATCATTACAGTGTGACGTGCTCCTTCATGCTTCTGTCCCAGAAACTTTTCTGCAATCATGTACTGTGACAAGAAACTATAAGCTAAACAAATTCAAATTTGTGTTGTTTAGAATATTTTATCACTGCAACTTATATCTGGGTTTTTTATAAAGCTAAATATGCATACATAGTGATGAGTAATTGATTTATCTAGCAGAGTTATTGAGGGATTAAAATAGAGTTTTAAACATTCAAAATGATTTTGAGACAATGATTTTTACTTGGCTACATGTTTATTTTGTATCCATCAGCAATTTTAATTTTGATTTGCTGAATAAGTCTTTTGAGACCTCTTAACTGGCTCTTTTGCTCACTAAACTTAAGAAAAAATTAGATACAAGAGAATGATGAGAGTTCATATCAAGGGTATCCAACATGTTGAACTTTTGTGATTCCTTTAAGTGATTTAATAAATGGGAAGAATTGTGCCTAGTGATACAGACCTGCCATCCCAAATTCTCAATAGGTTGAGATAGGGTTAGAGGCTACATTGGGTAAAATAAAATGTTTAAAAAGGATTAGGTACATAGTTGACTGGTACAGCTCTGGTGTAGCATGCACAATTTCCTGAGTTTGAACCAAGCAATGAGGAAAGAAGGCTGAAACTTCTCTGTCCTCTTTCCCTTTTCTCAACCTCGCAATGGAACTTTTTGTAATGTCCATAACATATTCAAAATAAGAAGGGACAACACTATGGTGGTAGTTGTTGATGGTCACACAAGAGCAGGCCTAGAGTAAGGTATAAGACAAGCCTGTGAGAGTGACAGTAAATCACCAAAGTAGATTAACTAGGGTAGAAAGTGCCTGTTTATCTTTGGGTGGTACCGTCACATGGGTCTCCATCTTGCTCCCTTCTAAAAATTCCTACTTAATCGACAATCTCCTGCTTGGAAAATCATTGAAGCAGACAGAACTAAGATCTGAAACTCCATGCTACCCTATTTCAATTTTTAACCAAAAGGAGAATTTTTTTTTTCCCTACCAAATCTCACAGGAAAAATTGCATTTACCAGGCCTGACTTGGTGAGCAGCCACTGAAAGTCGGCATATGAGAAAACAAACAAACAAACAAACAAATGAATCAAGAAATAAAGGAGGATCGGTTCCAGTTCAAGTCTGTTTAAATTCCTCCCTGACTGGAGACTTCTTTATTCAAGGCCTCTGCCTTTACCCATATCAAGGATATTTAGAGACATTTTCTCTTCTGCTTTATTGCTGGAACTTATCATCTGTCTTCCTTTAGGCTCTGCTTCTGTGAGACACTCAGGATCTTATTTCCGTGGATTCTTCTCAGTGAGAAAAAGCCAAGGTTGTAGTGGTCCATCTTTCTATCATACAATGCCACTCCAATGGGAAGAATATATGTGCTGACAAACCCAGCGCCCTTTCCAGTTCAGGCACTCATGCGTACTATCACAAGTATGCACAGGTATGTCTTGATGTCTCAGAGAGTGCCTCGGTAGCTATACTCTGCAGGTTTGCTTACCTCTAGACAAAACTCACAGGAGAACAACAGGGGCAAATTATGTATGACTTTTCCAAAAATAAAAGAATATATTATTTGAAAATCCCATAATTTATTGATATATACATGTTGTACAGTCTTTTGTTTTTTTTTTTAAATTTACAGCTTTTAAATATTTTAAATTGATCATGAAAGGGAACAATCTCACTGTCTAGCACATTTTCTCCTCAAAACCATAGAAGCACAGTGCCTAGAAAAGAAGAGTTTCTGTCTATTAAGAGGAAGGGGACAGACGTCGCTATTTCTTTACTGTTTAAGAAGCTGTTAATAAAAGCTATTGGCATCCATTAGACAGTCCCATGAAACATGCACAGTTAAAAACAACAACAAGAAAAGAACCTTTCTGTGTAACATTGGACTCTGGAGCTTTTATTTCCTCCACATCTGAAGGCAGCTTTTTTCTTGAAAATCATCTGTTCCCTTGTGTCTGTTTCTTTCATAGTCAGTGTGGAAGAGACGAGATTTTGGGTAGCGTGTTCCTGTTTGTTTTGTTTTTTTTTTTTTCTCTTTTTCCTCTGAAATTAGTAGTTCAGTAACTCATGGATAAAATGTCTTAAAAATTATGATATGAAAATATCATCCTGACTGAGGTAACACAGTCCAAAAAGAATACATGTGGTATGTACTCACTGATAAGTGGATATTAAGCAAAAAGCTCAGAATACCCATGATACAACTCACAGACCATATGAAGCTCAAGAAGAGAAAAAAAAGATCAAAATGTGGATGCTTCAGTCCGTCTTAGAATGGGAAACAAAATAATCACAGTAGGTAGGGGGTGGGAGAGACATGGAATAAAGAAGCAAAAGTCTTAAATAATAGCTTTCAGGTATCAAGGGAGTAGGATAATATATAGGGACTCAGGAAGTTGAATAGAGGTGTGTAGCAATTGGTGATGGGGAACTGGGGGTAGCCACCAGAAAGTCCCAGATACCAGGAAAGCAAAAGGCTCCCAGGACCCAAAAGGGATGACATTATCTGAAATACCCAACATAGGGGAGGGAGAACCTTTCATACCATATTCAGAAGTTAGGCAAGGGCCCCAGTTGAAGGATGGGGCTACCCACTTATCTCCAGATTTTTAACCCAGATTTGCTCCTGTCTAAAGTAAATATATGGAACAGTGACTGAAGGAAAAGCCATCCAGAGGCTGCCCCACCTGGGGATCCATCCCATATACAGACACTGAACCCAGAAACTATTGTGGACGCCAAGAAGTGTTTTTTGACAGGAGTCTGATATAACTGTCTCCTGAGAGGCTCTGCCAGAGCCTGGCAAATACAGAAGTGGATGCTTGCAACTATCAGACTGAGCATGGGGACTCCAGTGGAGGAGTTAGGGGAAGGACTGAAGGAGCAGAAGGGATTTTCAACCCATAGGAAGAAATACAGTATTAACCGGCCAGATACCCCAGAGCTTTCAGGGAGTAAACCACCTACCAAAGAGTACACATGGAGGGACCCATGGCTCCAGCCACATAAGTAGTAGAGGATGGCCTTATCTGGCATGAATAGGAGGAGATGCCCTTGGTCCTGTGAGGGCTCAATGCCCCAGTGTAGGGAAATGTCAGGGTGGTGAGGTGGGACTGGGTGGGTGGGGGGTACCCTTATAGAAACAGGTGGATGGGGGATGGGATAGGGGTTTAGAGAAGGGAAATCAGGAAAGGGAATAACATTTAAAATGTAAATAAATAAAATAGCCAATAAAAAAGAATGATGCATAAGTAAAAAAAATTATAATATTTTAGAAACTGATAACAGGGATAGATAAGTGTACCAGGCCCTATCTTGAATTTTCTAAAAGATGTTATCATTGTTGTATTGTACTATGGGTTTTCTAAGCATATGATTATGTGTGTCTATAAAGACTGAATAGATAGAGAATATGGAATGAGAGAAAGGATTCAACATACACAAATGGTGAGAGACACAGATACCGAAGGAGATGAGGAGAGACAGAGAGACAGAGACAAAGATACAGAGTGTAACAGAGAGACAGAGTAAGAGACAGAGAGACAGAGACAGAAAAACAGATATAGAGAGAGACAGAGACACAGAGACAAACAGAGGTAGAGATAGAGACAGAGAAACAGAGACAGAATTATTTTACATTTTATTCTTTCCAAATTGTTCCTAGACTGTTGAGAAGTTCTAGATCCTTTCATACAATGTAAACAGTTTTAGCTTTAATCAGAAAACACAGTTCAAATATTTTATGAGTTGTGATAGGAAGTACTGTGAGTTTAAGACCAGACATTTAGAAGAGAAAGCACTGTTATAAATGTTGCTAGCTATGTTGTTAGATGCAATGTCACAGTGGTGCTAAAGTCATTGACCTTCCTGTGACTGTAAGGGACTGAGTTGAGAGGCTTCAATATTAATTCTCTGATTGATATAATGATTAGTTTTTGATATCTTATGTATAGCTTCTATTGTGACCAAAATACTGTTCTAAACAACTATGTATTAAACATTACTACACATGGAACTTTAAATAACTAAACCTTGCCTTCATTTATAAATATGTAAATGGTGCAGTGTTAACTCATTCCTTTAGATTATTTTAGGCAGATGAGTTTTCCTAAGTTTCAATGTTTATAGTTTGTAACTATTGACTTCAAGTAACTCAATTTTACCTCACCTAAAAGCAAAGACTCCTGTAAAGCATTTTCTTAAATGTATTTACTAAATTAACATCTAACCCAAGAAACTTCAACAATTATTTATTTTCTTGATGGAGACGCTCATGAGATATAGAGACTTCCTTCTGAAGAAAGAGACTAATGGAAGTGAATGTTGCTAAGAAAAAAACCTATGGGATTCAAACTGGTAGGAGAACAACACACAGTGTACTATCAAATTGGTCCATATTCATTATATTACACATGACATTGATTCCAACTAGATTAAGCCACAAGAGAGAACTCACAGGTCTTCATCCTGAGAAGGCAAATTAGAAGTGCTGATGTCATAGAAAACAGTCTCTGGGAATAAAAATGGTTCACTACTCTAAGCCTTAGTTATTGATTGCTTTGTGATGTAGCTTATCATCAACATCTTAAAGTGGGTTGCAAATGTTCCCGTTAACAAAGCACTTATATTTTTGTGACCTCACATAGAAAGAACATCTTTTCTAATTTCCATTTCAATCCATCTACCTGCCTCTTCTTCCAGAACCTTGACAAAAGAATACATCAAATCAAATCTAATTAACCCATTAATCTCAATTCTACTGACTCAACTAGAACTGTGTGTTCATTCTTACCAATTATGTATCTAAGTAGAACTCATATCATAATTAGAAATTTGGTCTATTTAGAAACTATTGTTTCTGAACAAACAACCTTGAAAGCAAGGGTTTTAAAACAGTCATCTATTTTCTTAGCAGATTCTCCAGATCAGGGACTAAAGACTTCATGAAGTTGTTTATGCTATATATTCTCTTCATTCAAGAAAGTTCTTCTGTGTAGTCAGGGTTACATTACATGCTGAAATGTGTGCATGAGTATACACACACACACATACGTACACACACATACACAGGAGGGGTAGAGGAGGGGTGACAGTTACATTGCCTTTGCTAATGTGTAAGTGTGATCCACACAATTGTACTTCTAACACTGTCTTGATTGAAATTCTTGTAAAATAGAAGAATTACAGACAAAAACAAAAATAGTAAATATGAGAAAGGGAAGGTGTTTGTAACTAGCACACGAGAAGAGTATACAACTATCTACTGCAATTAGTTTTGGCTTTAATAGCCAACTGTATTTTTCATCATATTAATTATAGTTTGCGCTAATAATTTTGACAAAATTTTAAGAAACAAGTAACATTGATCCCTGTCTTAATGTCAAATATTTTTTACTAAACTTTTTTTTTTTTTTTTTGCATTTGTAGACATTGATTCTAATTTTTCTCTTAGTTGGCTAGAAGACTACTGTTTTGGTTTTGTTTTGCTATTAAAGATTTTTTCAAAGTGTGTGTGTGTGTGTGTGTGTGTGTGTGTGTGTGTGTGTGTTTGCAAATTTGGGCACATGACTGTGAAAAAGAATTTGTCAATATCAAAGTGTCAACATGGGTCATGGGTGCTGGACACAAAACTTTGAGGGCTCTGTAAGAATATTAGGCCTTCTCTCCATCCCTTAATATATATTCTTAGAAAATATTTTTAACTTTGTAACAACTTTGATCTAATTCTCTGCACTCTTTTTTGATCCCTATTTATCATACCACTTTTATTAAAGCTGTTTATTTGTCAAGGAAGGGTCACAGGGTTTTATTCTGTAAAATTAAGTCACCACTGCCAATACTGTTTATCTTTGTTTCTATTGAAGTTTTAACAGAGTCAGTATCTTACCAGTTAATGTATGAGGAGCATTTTTATCGTTGATAATTCCATTTCTGTGACTTTTTTAGGATGACCTTTTCCATATTTTATATATGAGTACTCAGATGCCCAGAGCTTGTAAAGTCTACAAGTTGCCAGCCCAAAGTTACATAAAATGAGACAACTTCTATGGACAGACTGTCCCATAGTGCTCTCTACAAGTTGTGAGGGGAACTTTATGATGTCACTTTCATGAGTCATCATGATGCAAAGACTCTGCAGACATCTAGCTCACTTTTGTCACCCATGCTCCTGTAAGTAACCTCAGCACAAGCCTTGGATCACCAAGCTGGTCTTCAGGAAAATAATTTGTTCTGTCACCACTATCTAGTCAGAAGGCACTTGTTCACATACCAGCAGGACAGCTACATTATGCTTTCTAACTCTGTGCCTGTGGAAATATCTTTAGAATTATGTTGTTTAAGCCATAGTAATTTTAAAAATTATAAAAGATACAGTTTGCCCCCCCACTCAAAAAGCATGCTGCTTCTGATTACAGCTGACATTTCTATTCCCTTTCTTCTTATGCTTTTCAAAGAATTATTAATAACCTTCATTTTAAATTGTCAGCCTATGGTCTCCATACATTTGCATTTTTTTCTGTTGTATTTCATCTTTTGTTTTGTGCATTCTGGGAAATCCTTTCAAGTTGTTCCCTGTATCAGCTAATCAATACATTTTGTATTCTTCTGAGAATTCAATACTGTTTCCTACATATTTTTCAGAATCATGCAATAGATCATTTTCAAAAATAATGTCTTCCTGTGAATCTTATGTATATTATTCAATGTATTTGATTCTATTTTATTTTCATGAGTTATAGGTTGCCAGTAAATACATTTTATGATTTTTTTCCTTTAAAAATCACTTGAATCACATTCTCTCTTTTACTATTTGTCAACGGATTGAGAATTCTAACTACACCACTAGCCAAGACAATGTACTTTGTAACTTTGAAAAACTTACAACTTCCTTCATTTTTTCAGACATTTTCTGGAATATAATATTTAAAGCATGCTTCTCAATTTCTATGAAACAAGACAAATGAAATTCAGTAATGAATGAACAGAATCTGTAAGTCAAATTGGGGTTAGTTATTGGTGTTGTGCACTTCAAGGGCATACGTATATGTTGTACAAGTTTGTGTAAGTACTTACATTTTTATGTGCTTACATGTGGAGGCCAGAGATTAAGGTTGATTGGCCTTAGTTGGTCTCCACCATATTTCTTTGTTGAAGAGCCCCCCATTGAACTAAAGCTCATCTATGTATCTAGCCTGGATGGATGTCTATCTCTGACACAATCCTGCATTCTGAGGTTATAAATACGTGCTGCTGTAACTGGCCTTTCTGTAGCTCCTGGGATTTGAAGTTAGGTCTTGGTGCTTGAGTAGACAGGGATTCCCATTGAGCTTCCTCTTCAGTCCCTTTATAGGCTTTTTAACAGTGTTAGGTCATTGGATCCAAATTTGGGATGTTTTCATTTACCCAGATTTCCTTAATTTTCTTCAAAGATTTTTTTTTTTTTCAGTAACGGGCCGTAAAGGCATTTGTGTAATTACTATTTAAATGTTTCATATTTGTGTTTTTGTAAGCAAAGATGTTTTCTTAATTTATATTTGGATTTCTGGTTGCTCTTATATAGAAATGCTTGGTTAATTTTGTATACTGAAGCCTTGCTACACTGATTGCTTAGTTCTGATATTTCATGCATGCAAAGAACTTAAAAATCAATGTGAGTTGTCTGTGAATACATACTTACAAAGCATAAGCCAAGCTTGAATCTCGGTGACTATTTTTATTTTTCCTGCTTAATATCTTTGGGTAGAACCTCTAGTATAAGTCAGATTATATTAGGAAACTGCAGATCCTCTTTATTGATCCTAACCTTGGAGTGGAGACTTGTTTCATCTCTCTAACTATATAGTTAGATGTAGAGTTTTAAAGATCCTCAGAATCAATGTAACAAAACTCTTTTGTGCTCATTGTTTATTCAATATTTTTGTTCTAAAATCCATTAAATTTTGTCAAATAATTATCCTATATACCTTGATAAGACCATAGGCCTCTCCTCTTTATTCTATTGACATTAATATTATCTGACCAAATTGAACCAATCTTTTCTTCTGTTATTTCTATTGTGTGTGTGCATGCATTTGTATAAAGATGAGATGATGACTTAAATTTCTGGAGCTATTCTTCTTTTACTAGATGGGTCACAGAACTGGAACTCAGCTTTTCAGGCTTTACATATGTGCATTGACTCACTGGGTCACTCTCCTGTTCTCACATTTGAATTTTGTTGATCATTTTTTGTTTTCTGTTCTCAGTGCTTATTCTGTTATACTCTAAGTTATCTCATTTCTTTTTCCTACCTGTTCTTAGGACTTTTAATTAATTACTCTACGTGGTAATGTAGATAATTGTTTTTCTTCCTGTATCTCCATTTATAAATACTGGTTTTAAGATATGAAAAATGTCCAACAAAATTGTTTTAGCTTTACATTCTACTTTGCTTACTTTCATTAATCTTTATTTTATAATGACTATGAAATATAAAATATTGGAAAATATTTTGTATTTAAAATAGGTTGAGTAGAATATATTAAGAATGAGTGCTAGATTTAACTTGTTAAAGAAATTTTAAGTGTTTTATTTTTATATTAATCTTCTTTCTGCTCTACCTATGATTAAATGCTAATGTCAGTGTCCCTGCATAAGAGATAAGAATGTTTTTTCTCAGTTTGTTTCTGTTGCTATTTGCTGTAGGCTTGTTGGAATTCACATAGTCATGTGAAGATACATTTAGAAAGTGATTTCACAGTCTCTCCATCTTTTTAACAGTCTTTTAGTCTTAATAATATGTTTTTCTTCATGAATAGTTTGTTTTCCTTAAAGTATATCTTGTTGATATTTTTGAGAAAATCCAGCTATGTTTTGATAACAATTTCAATGACATATTTATTCAGCCTTATTTTTTTAAGGTATTTGCCTCTCTGAATATAAATTGGCAGCATATAACTTGATTAATTTTTCTACTGCACTGTTCTATCACTGTCTCATTATTGAAATATTTATTCCATGAAACATTAATGCAATCACTCATGAGGTGGGGCTATTTTTGCCAATTTAACGATTTAGTTTATTTCTTTTTTTTTTCCTCTACTGCTAACTTTGTCAACATTAAACATTTCTATAATGTGATCTTAATTTTTTGTTATTTCCCTTAAAATAGTTACTATTATTATTTTCTTAGTGGTTGCTTAGAGAACTCATTTTACCACCCTACTTGAGATTAGTAACAGCTTAATTTCAATAATTTAAGTTTTTCTCTTAGATAATTATCCCCACTATGGCTTCTTTTGTACTGTATTTTCTGTAGTATACAACTTTGAGTACTAAGCTCCCTGAATTCTGCTAAATATGTATTGTTTATTTATGTAGTCCATGTTTGCAAGAAAACAATTCACTTGGGTTTTGCTTGTTTCAGAATGATTTAATCCATTTTTGATAATTAAAGGGTCATTATGGTAGATGTGAAATCTTGGCTGACAATATCTTTTTAGCCCTTGAATGCACATGGTCTGGCTGATCTTTTTCACATAAGACATCAGCCTCTGAGGATTCTTCCTTATACACCATGAGTGAAAAGACTACTTATCTTACTCAGGGGGTCCTGAATTCCTTTTTGTGTTTAGGCATTAACAGTTTGAATAAGTCATTTTGCTTATAAGATTGTAACTTGTACAAAGAAATGTAACACACACATCATTTAGAGGTAAGTTTGGGTTAAAAAAAAACACACCTTACTATTCCTTTCTTATTTCTTAATTTTTTGCATTAATAATTTGCATTATGCAAGTATTGGTGTAGTGGTCTTTCCCTGTATGTCTCTAAGGTTAGTTTAATACCTTCTTCCCTTTTAAAGTTTCTGCTGCCTACACTCAAAAAGCATATGGGATCTACTCAAAGTACACTGATACTTTCTTCTTGCAGGCTAATTCTAAGGCTGACACCTTCTTATGAATGATTCCTTTTAACGGCTAAGGCTGTCATTGTCACTCTCCATACTTCTAACTTTTTTTGGTAATTTCTCACTTTATTACAGTTTTCCATTTTGAAAGGCACATTTTTCACACTCTCCAGTAACTCATTAGTAATACTTTAATGTAGAGCTTGTAACTAGCTCTTAATTTCAGTTTTTTACCTTTTTTTTAAAAGCATTTCACTATTTATTTGTGGACACGTGTGTGTGTGTGGGGGGGGGGTATCCCTGGTGGCCAGAAGAGGATGTCAAGTGCCCTGCAGCTGGCGTCGTGTGGTTTGAACTGCACAATATGGGTTCCGGAAACAATGCTGCGATCCTCTGCAAGATCAGTTTGTGCCGAGCCATTGCTACAATCCCTTGCCACAGGCACTTAATAGCCAGTACACACCCTTGAAAATAAGGACAAATCTAGATTTTCCATGGGCACCTATTTTAACATATATCCTGAGAATGTACACTAGTTTTCTTATCCATAATTATGTCTCATGATTTTTCAAAATGGTAGAAATTAGACAAAGATGATATGGCTACTATAGAAACTAAGACTATCAATTCCTTAGGGTCTAGATATTACTTGCCATTAGCAATTACTTGTTTTAGTAAATATTTGAACTAGTGTGAAGTATTTTCTCAATTCATGATTGGCTTTCTTGGATGTGTAGCTAAGTGGGAATGTCTCCTTAAATGCCTGTCTTCTGAGAGGTCATATGTCCTTGTCAGAGCATAATCTGTATTATTCCTGCAGATAAAAACACTGCCTTAAGGAATATGACATTGGCTAAGGACAAGGCTAGGCTTCAGCAGGAATCTGACATTAGGCTAGAACAAAGAAGTAATTTCTGGAATCTAAATCTTAGGCTAGAAAAAGGAAGTAGGCTTCAGACATGAAAATGACCTTGGGTTAGGACAGGGAAGTAGGCTCAGATACTCTGGTCATCCTGATAAGCCCTAAAAACAGTGATCATGGGAGTGTTTACATAATTAGGTTTAATGCCTTGCTTTTTCTTTAACTATTTTTGTTTATTGTCTTGCTTGTTCCTTGACTATTTGCATCTATTGTATTGCTAGACCCTCAACCTAGAACTGATGTTAACACATGTATGTAATCAAAATGGTATAAAAGCATAAAGAAAGGGGGGATGAGATAGGAGGTTCTAGGGAAGGGAAATGGTGAAAGGGGGTGACATCTGTATTGTAAACAAATGAAATATTCAAAATCAATAAATAAATAAATACTCTGCCATAAGGCTCACTTCTGGCTGGAATTTTGAAGGACATCTGACATGAGATGTTAGGAAGTTTGTGGGTCTTCCTAAGTGTGAACAAAACCCTGTATATACATCTCTTTGCTATTCTTCAGGAACACTATAGAGCTTCACAAACCTTCTTTGGACATTATGTTTTGATGCTCATTTTAAGTGCTTTGTTCATCCTTTGCATTTGCCTTAAGTGGCATCACTGGCGCAGTCAGTTGTGACATTGAAATATTGCTGCTGATTCCTGTCAACACGTTGTCTGGAGTAAAACCTGTTTACTATGAGTTTTGGCTCAGATCAAGTCAACACAGTCTGTGCAGTTGAGGCTTTTGGGGGTCTGCCAAGCCAAACGAAATTTTAAAATCTGCACCAGTAGGACACCGCAGGAAGCTCCAGATCCATTCTGCCACTCACTACCTGCTAATTTAAATATGTCACTTATTTTGCTTTGTTTTTAAGAACAAATAAAAATTAACCAGATATACTGGGCATAAAGGTCATTTAACTGATAAGAACACTAGCTGCTCTTCCAGAGAATTTATATTTCATCCTTAGCACTCAAATGGCAGCTCACCACCATCTGGAACTCTAGATCCAGGGTTCCCATGTTCCTGGCTTCCACAGTTATCAGGCATGTCTGCAATGCACATATCTAAATGCAGGCTGTGACTCATACACATAAAGTTAAAACAAGTACATTAAAAATATTATATTCTTATGTTTCATCCTGTGTCTTATATAATGTAGCACATCAAGTAAAACAGAGCCATCATCTAATCTTGCATAGTTTTCAAGTATACAATGCAATTTTATTAATTATAGCCACTATGATATGTGGGATATCTCTTTAAATTATTTCTTCTATCTAACTAAGTTTTGTTTCATTTGACCAACAAGTCCCCAATGACTATACACACAATCTAATTAGCTTTCCATTTTTAGCAATGGAAACATTTCTAACTGACTTTTTCAAGAAGATAATTGTTGCTAACTTTGCTCATGAGGTTGTAAAAATAAAACTCTAAAGCTCAATCCTCCTACCTAACTGATAACGGAACAGTCCAGAAGGAAGTGGATTGTAACCGAGAAGCATCTGATATTTCATTACTTTGGCATTGGTGACAGTCATTTGTTGGGGACCGCACTAGCCCCAAGTTGGGGCGGCCAAAATAAATGTTGCAGCCCAGGCAAAATGTTGAGGCCCGGGCCGACCCACGTTTGGGCGGCCACTGTATCCCGGCCCAAGTTGCTGCTCCGGTTTTCAGGTCGGGGTTCAGCAAGAGCGAGGGTGAGGGCAGAATCTACCTAATATCTGATGTGTATGAATCTCTCTCTTGTCTGATGTCTGGTTCTGTCTTCTATAGTCTGATTCTAAGCCACGCCTCTAAGTTACACCTTTAATCATGCCCTTAGGTCTTGTTTCTAACTCTGATCTCTATACTTCTAAGTCACACACCTTTAATCTCATGCACCTTTAATCTCAGGCACCTTTAATCTCAAGGTATCTAAACCAAGATTATCAGAGTGTTCTCAGCTGTTGTAGGCTATTGTAATTCAAGTCTCATGTCAGGGTATATGGCTCAAGATGGCTGCAAAGCTGATAGCCGCTTTCTGCTAAAAGTCGGCCCCCAACAGTCATTCTGTTCTTGCTTCTGTGTGACTAGTATGCTTTGACTCCACATATCAGTATAATAATGCATTTGGTCCTGGCTCATTCGGCTTAACACAGTATTCCTTTTACCCCAAGTTCACCTATAAAATCTAAGTAGAATTTCATCTTTTTAAAAGGGCTCAAATCTCCATTTTTTTTATCCATCCATCCTTTGATAGACACATATTTGTTACTTTTGCTACTGCTGTGAACAATGAATATAACTGTTTCTCATACTGATTTGACCTGCTTCAGGTATAGTCACAAGAATCAGATTAATGAATATTACTGCATTTCTCTTTGTAATTTTTAAAGTCACTTTCGGTTGTGATCTGAATATTAGACATATCCCACAGGCTTATGATAGCTGCTGGTGCTATCTCAAAACGTAGAGGAAAATTAGAAGGAGCCTCATTGGAAGAACTGAAGGTGGGTCTTGAGGTCCTGTTTTCCAATGCTGCCTCATGTCTACTTCTTATAGTAGTTCTGCTAAGATGGGAAGTACTGAGTCCTTGGTGTAAACTCTTGCCTTCATGAACCCATCTCTATTTATGCCTTCTGCCATTATGAACTATATGAGCCTGTGAGAAAAATTTTTTTCTTATTTGCACTTGTCATAACAATATTAGTAACTAAGATGCTTCTGTCACATTTTCTGGTGCTTATTACTAGTGTTTTGATTTCATTTAGATTTTCTTTATGTGTATGTGTGTTTTGGTTGGGTGTATGTAAGTGCATCATGTGTGTGCAGTGCCTTTGGAGGTCAGAAGCAATCATCACATTCTCTGGAACTGGAGTTACAGATGGCTCTTAACTACCATGTTGGAAACCAAACACATGTCCTCTGAAAAAAGAGCAATACATAATCTTAACTGATGAACCATTTCCCTAGTCCACATGGTAGTGTTTAATTGACATTTATCTCCAGTGAAATATATAAATGGAATAGAATAGATAGATACATAGATAGAGAGATGATAGATGACAGACAGATGATAGATTCAAAAATACATACAGACTTATATAGATATATAAATATCTGTTTTCAATTATAAAGAATTTTTGAAGTAACTAACACAACCAGTTTCAAGAATAAAAACTTAAGCACTTTGGTGGAAACTTGGGCTGGCCAATATTGAGTAGTGAAGCCACCAATCCCAATGTTAGTATTAATATATAGAACTATTCATAGTTATAAGCATTTTCTGCATAATCAAACAACTATTATTACATATATGTGTTAGTGCAGATGCCAATGCACATTAGTGTGTGTAGGTCATGGGAAAATTTAGTGGCGTTTGTTTTCTCATATCCAACTGGAGCCTGGTTTCAAATTCAGATGTCCAGAGCTGTGTTGCAGGCATCGTCACCTGCTGAGGAAACTTGTTGGCTCAAGAATCTTTCATTCTCCTCCATAAAGATTACTCATTCCTCAACATTTGTGGCACCAATAATTTCAGTCTCCTTCAACAATACTATTTGGTTTTTCTTTAGGTCCCTAGCCTATCAATTATAATGTTATTAGCCAGTTAAGAACTGTCAGGGATGCATTTTTGCTCATGGAGTAGAGCTTCAACTCAATCACATATTAGTTAGTGTCTTACTGAAGGTTTCTGTTGCTTAAAAAAGCACCATTACCAAAATTGAAGTTGGAGAACAAAGGATTTATTCTACTTACACTTTCATATTACAGTTCATTGTTGAAGGAAGTCAAGACAGAAACTCAAACAGAGCAAGAACCTGGAGGCAGGAGTTGATGGAGGCAGGACATGGAGAAGACTTGTTAGTCGATTCATTCACATGATTTTCAGTCTGCTTGCTTATAGAACCAAGGACCACCTACAACAGGATGAGCCCTCCCCCTTGATCACTTACTGAAAAAAAAATGCCTTACAGATGGATCTCATGGAGGCGTTTCTTCAACTGAGGCTCCTTCCTCTCTGATTACTCTAGTTTGTATCAAGATGGCACAAAACCAGCCAGTACTACAGACCCCTTGTCAGCTTGACACACAAATACATCACTATTAAACCAAAACATTTTTATATTAATCCCCAATATCTTACATTATAAACATTTTAATTCCAAATACTTTACAAATTGAAATACAATAAAATTTCAGTTCCTTTAAACTAACCATTTTATTTTAAAATCCAAAGTGTTGTTTTTTTTTCTTTTAATTCAACATCTATTAATTGTGGGCTCTAATAAAATTTTAAAAAATACATTTTTACTTCAAGAGGAAAATATCATGGCACAGTCACAATCAAAGCAGAGCAAAATCAAACTCCAAGCATTCAGTGGTTGAAATCCACTCAAGGTCTTCCAGACTGCTCTAAAGGGTTTGGGTTACTTTTCCAACTCTTTCCTCAGTAGCACACACAACTTGTGTTCTAGGCTCTGCCTGGCTCCATTCCATTGATGCTATTATTCTTAGTGGTAATCCCACGGTAATGGAATCTTCAAAAATGCTTAGGTCTCTTGTTGCAACTGAGCTGCACTTTTACCAAATAGCCTTTCATAGGCTCTTTTCATTTCACCATGCCTCATCTTCTTTACATGACCCCTTTAGTCCCAGGCCTCTACCTTCACCAATTGCCTCTTCTGGTTTCTCTAAGAACCAATCCTCATATGTTCTCCACGATAACCTTTCATCCTTTCGTATTTTCAAAACAAGTATGACCTAGATTACTCTTAAACATTACCAAGTCTGACTGCCAACATGAGGTAGAAATTTGATAATCTCAGGAATCTTCTGTGTGCTTGCTTTTAGGAAACACTTTGAAAATTTCAGCTTTATGATGCTTAGCTCTTCTTAATTATCACTAAATTCTCAGCTCCAGCCAACCAGCATGGAGTATTCCAGCAAAGGCTTTATTTCAGTAGTTCTGGTATCTTGTGAATCATAGATGATTCTTCAGTCCCAGCTAACCAGAACCAGAGAATCTTCAATCAAAATAGCAAATGGCCCTGATTAAGTTCTAAAACTTACCTCTAAAACTTCAAAACCAGGCCGCCTTCTTCTGCATTGCTTTCAACATTCTTACCCTCAAAGCTCCTACAGAATATCCTACTGAGCTTTTAATTCTAAATGGCTCCTCTAAATCCAACATTCCAAAGATTTCCACAATCCTTCCCCAAAACATGGTTAGGTCTGTCACAACAAATACCCACTACGGTGGTACCAACTTTTATCAGTACAACTTGTATTAGGGTTTTTATTTGACAAAACACCATGACCAAAAAGTAAGTTGAGGAGTAAAGGGTATTTGGCTTACACATCAATATTGCTGTTCATTATTAAAGAAATTTGAGTCAGGAGCTCAAACAGGGCAGGAACCTATAGGCTGGAGCTGATGCAGAGGCCAAGGAGGGGTGCTGCTTACTGGTATGATTCCCTTGGCTTGCTCAACCCTTTTTTTTTTTTTTTTTTTTTTTTTTTTTTACAAAACCTAGAACAGCCAGCCCAAGGATGGAAGCACCCATAAAGGACTGAGTCCTCCTCCACTGATCATTAATTGAGAAATACCTTATAGCTGAATCTCATAGAAGCATTTTCTCAAATGAGGTTCCTTCCTCTATGATGACTCTAGCTTGTGTCAAGTTGAGAGAAAACCACACAGTACAGTTAGTTATTCCCATATGACTTGGGCTACTGTATGAAAATTAGCTAATTTGTCAAATTGAACTTTAGGCTTTGGAAAGGTTTAGTTTTCCCTATTATATTCTTTTATACTTGCAGGTAATAATTTTTATTAACATCAGATTTGGAAGTGGAAAATTAAACTTAGAAGTGCCAAAATTTCTACTTAAGTTATATTTCTTGATGATTTTATTAGAAATCTGAGTCTGCCTGCAGGCAATGAAGCACTCTATTTTATTTTGTTTTCACTCTTCAATTCATGAAACAGTGTGCAAACCTTTAAGTGTATGAGCATCAACATATTAAAAACACATTTTTCCATCAAAATGAACATTTTGGTCTATTGCTTTCTCTTAAATTATTTTTTAGAAAAAAATTGAGTATTCCTTGATCACAGCACTGTAAGATATCTGATTATTGCTATTAATATAATTCATTAGTAGAAAAAGTAACAAATGACTTTTAATGAGCCTTCCAGGCATAAATTGATTCCAATCTCCAAACTCATTAACATCTTTGTAGTGTATCCAAATCAAATTAGTGTTCTCTTATGTTCACAGAAGCTCTGCTTTCTCGCAGTGATAAATATAGCATTTAAGTCAAAATAATCTCTGTGAGTCACGTTTTATACCATTTCCTACATAATTATTAATAATTTTGATAATCTTGCTCTTTGTTATGTTTGTTCAGTTTAATTGTATGTATGAGGCACTTCTGATATGTATGTGGAAGAGAATCTGGTAAAGATACTTTTTAGACTATCTCAGTTGCATATACACTATACCAAAATTTTTTGCAGAAATTCTTGTAGACACTATACATATTAAAATCAAAATAAAATCTTGAGTCAAGACTGAATATGATTTCTGGATGAGACACCATCATATTTGGAATTTTTCTTCCTTTTCTGGCTTATTTGTAGAACAACTTACACATACATGTCTGATAATTGCTATTAAGTTTTATTAGGTTTACATAATAAAAATGGTGAAATAAAGTCTAATCTCTTTATCTTGAATGGATTTTTATATATAACATATAGAGTTTTATCTATCTTCAATATATTTATATGTTATAAAATAGTTCTTTTAACAGGCTAATAATTTCTACCTTAAAGTTCTTGTCATATCTAAATATATTTTCTAAAATAAGTATCATCCAAGAAATATCAGAGTTAAATTATACAACAGATCTACTGAATTTGGGAGATATGTTGAGAAGATTCATTGAGATACAGAATATTTATTCTTATCAGGAGCACGTGAAACCATCTCCAAAACTGAACACTAGTAGGCCATGAAGTATGTTAGAGTAGATCTCAATGAGAATGTGAAAAAGAAAAAAGAAAAAATATTTAGTCATTGAATAAAGAGAGAGGATAACAGAAGTTGGAGACACTGCCCAGGCTCCTACATCAGTTGAATAAACATTATAAAAATGGTCATACTGTCTAAAGTAAATTATGGATTCCATGTACCTTCCATCATGGACAAGTGCTTCTGTCACCTGTTTTATTTGGATTAATGTGGGCAAAGGCTTTTCAGTCTTCTAACTTTTTTAAAGTGCTCTTTGGTTGGTTGATTCTGTATATTTTTCTTGTTTTCTCTAGCACATTAATTTGTACTCAAACCTTATTTTTTTGGTTAATGTGGGCAAAAGCTTTTCAGTCTTCTAACTTTTTCAAAGGGCTCTTTGGTTGGTTGATTCTGTATATTTTTCTTGTTTTCTCTAGCACATTAATTTGTACTCTAATCTTACTTTTTGCAATATCATTCACTCTTATTATTTCTTGAGTGTCTGAACATGCATTCTCAGGCTATCCTTTTGAGATCATTCCAATTTCTTAATTCACACAGCTATAAATATTCCTCATAGGACACTGAAGCTGTGTTCCACAGTAAGTAATAAGTTATAATTTTATTTTGTTTGTTTCTAAAAATATTGTAATTTCAATCACATTTTTTCAATAACTGCATTTAATTCTATGATACATTTTGTCATCTCTAAGAATTTATGTAGTTACTATAGTATCCCTTGTTGATAATTTCATAATTTCAATGATATTATTCAGATTTAGAAAAAAATTCAGAATTACATATGATCTCTGACATTCACAGATATTAAAACCTGTGTTGAAAAATATTTCATATTTCTTTTCTAAAATTTATTTAAACTTTTATATTTCCTCATGCCTACACTTTATTAAATATTTATTCATTTTATAATTTTATGTAATATGAATGTTTTGCCTGTACTTATATCTGTGCATACTTGCATACCTGGTTCCCTAGTGATCAGAAGAAGATATTGAGTTCCATGGAGCTAGTTATGGATGTGAGCCATGTTCTTGGTATTATGAATTGAACCAGGGTCCCCTGCAAGAACACATTAATGTCATGTCCCATCATAAATCATTTTGATGTACATAAAAACACTGAATATTTTCTGAATAATTATTAAACTACTGATAATTTGATGGCTAATTTTGTTTTGCTTAACCTTAAAAAAGATTTCAGGATATATAATTCTTTTCTAATTCTCACTCATGTTTTGCAGGCATTTATTGTAAAGAACTGGGCTGGTATTCCAGAAACATAATAGAGAAAGAAATGAAAATCCTCATGAAATAATTTGTTATTATTTGTAAAAATGCAACTAGACTCTCAGAAGTGCCAGGAAGTTTATAGTAACATTTGTTTCCAGAGTCTATGTGTGGGGTATTTGTTGTTGTTGTTTGTTTGTTTTTATGTTTTTGTTTTAAGTGATGTGTTAAGAGTACATACAACCTGCTGCATACATAGTGGTTTGTGTATCCTCCAAGAAGTCTTAATCATTTAAGGAAGACTACTAAGTAGCTTTGTAATAGTTTCCAGGGCAGGGGAAGGGTTACCACTCAATTTTATAGAGAACCTATATTTTTAAAACTGATTACAGTGTAAGACCCCGACCCCGACCCTGACCAATCAGTGGTACTTACTTCAAGACGCCCCCAAGTGAGACACTGAAAGTCAGATCAGTGCAAAAGCAAGAGGCTCATTTTCCTGGTGAATTGGAGTTGACCTTCAATTAGTCCCTCAAGGTGACTAGAAGGCAACCCCGAATGGCTATTGCAAGCAGTGTTTATACTTTTCAGAGGCACAGGTTACACCAGCAAGGTTATAGTTCAAACTTATTGGCTAAGCATATTGACTTTTAAGTCTATTGGCTAGCAAGCATGGATAGATCATGACATGACACACATTTGAATTTGACTTGGGACTTTCCAGAGGATCAGGTGACTATGAGTCAGTACATACTTCAGTTTTTCTGAGAATTTTTATTCAAGAATGTGCCTGTGAGTGGAGAATGGAACTTGGCCTAGGCTTGACCTGAGGCAGGTGGGTGTAAAACTGGTGAAAGCCCCTAGCATCTTTCAACAACACCTGCTTTCCCACACTGACACATATGTTCAAGTATCGACAGTACCTACTTCCTTACAATGACCCAGTGCTTGTCTCTAAGACTACTTGTACAGATAGACTTATTTTAATCCAGCAGCATGGTTGCTCTGGCTGGAATACAGACATACCCTAAGCTAAGCACATACCTTTAATCTTAAATAACGTAGGTAAGTTTGTTGAGAAAAGGAAGCAGTCATGTTTGAAAATGACTTCTAAATGAGAGACAAAGTGATCAATCAGAGCAAGATTTGGCAGAATGGGTCAGCAATAGGATGTGGCCAGCTTTCAGGAAAACAGCTAAGAAAGAGAGATGACTTAAAAGTGCAGAAACTAGAGAGACAAAGCTGTTTTACTAGAATTTTTACAGATACAGATTGAAAAAAGAACAAGTTAGACATAGATGAAGACAGAATGAGACCAAGAATGAAAAGGAAACAGAAGTTCAGAACAAGTCGCAAGAGTTAATTTGATGACCAACAAAGCAATTCAGTAAGAAGGTGAGAGAAGCCAGATTGAATCAATCAGCTTGGAGAGGAGTTTGGGCCAGAGCAGCTGAGCTAACCCAGCCAGCCAGATTTCAAAAAGAGCTAAAAAGGGTCAGCTTATTCATTAGCCTCTGAGATGACAGTTACATCAGACAAATAAAAGCTACTTTTACAGAAGACTATATCATAATTACTGAGTAATTTTGTGTATTCTTACATTAGGTAATATTATTGCTCAGTGAATTGGGGACAAAGTATTCAACAAATGTTGCTATAAATTCTTTATGTAAATACAGAACAAAATCAAAAGTTCATCAATATAATTGAAAGCATATGTAAAAGGTAAATAGTTGCTTACATAATAAAAATAAAGAGAAAGACTTAATATCAGATAAAAATAAATAAGAGAACATTTCTTGTTTTCTTAGTAGTTCATTTCAAAACAATAAGCTAAAATTATCATAAAGTGATGAATTTAGCTAAATTTGCTTCCATGTAATAATGTTTAAAATACTACCTATAGAGTCACTACTTAAACAATTCCACTTTGATTTCACAGGGTATATTTGTTACTATTAAGTGAAGGTAACTAAGCTAGCAGTGGCTTTTTTACAGAAACTAAACTCTATTTCTATTCATTAGATTTGAAATTTTTCCAGGTGATGTTCAACCTGGGGGAAAAAATTCACATGAAGCACATACAGTCATTCTTAGACAGCTGGATTTGCCATGGATATTGTAGCCTGTTAAAAATGCATATGCTATGGAATATTCTATTGTCAAAATTGGCTGGGTATGTTGCTGATGTATCAATGTTTCATTGGATTATTGACTGACAGTTTTCAAGATGAAAATGATGATTATAAAACATCATTCTCCAAATAATCTAAGAATTAAACATAAAAAGGAGACTCTCAAATGGGAATTTTGCCCAGTGTATAAAGGAGTATTTCAGACGAAGCATCTGGCCAATAACCCTCTGTGAGTAATAAATTTTGTGAGAAATGTGGAAATTTACATAAAGTCAATCTGAGTACTTTATATAAAGTTTCTGTTCCAAAATGGAAAAAAAAAAAGGACAGGATAACTGTAAAGATAAGTGTACTTATCTTTAAGGACAGAGATGTATAGGCACAGACTTACATATGAAAATATTATATATATATATATATATATATATATATATACATAATGTAATTAAAATATTGTGCTGCAAAAAACAAAATTATACTTCAAGCATAACAAACACACCTTTAAAAATGAAATCAAATCACTTTACAAAATATGTCCATGGTCCCAAGAAGCATGCTTGATTTTTCATTCAAATATCCAATAAAATAGACTTTCAACTAAAAGTTATCAAACGAGGTGAGGAAGGACATTTCATTTACCTCAAAGAAAAAAAAATCTACCAAGAGGAACTCTCAACTCTGAACATCTATGCAGCAAATGCAAGGGCATCCACATTTTAAAATACACTTTACTAAAACTCAAAAAAAAAAAAAAAAAAAAAAAAACAAAAACAAGCACACTTACATTTGTAAAATAATAATGGGAGATTTCAACACTGCACTCTCAGCAATGGACAGGTCACTGAATCAGAAACTAAACAGAGATACCATGAAACTATCAGAATTTATGAACCAAATACATTTAACAGATATCTATAGAACATTTCACCTCAAGCCAAATAATACCTTCTTCTCAGCAACTCACGAAACCTTCTCCAAAATTTACCATATGATCAATCACAATAGAAGCATCAACAGATACATGAAGATTAAAATAATCTCATGCATTCTATCAGATCACTATAGACTAAGGTTGGGCTTCCTTAACAACAAAAACAACAGAAATCCCACATACTCATGGAGACTGGACAACTCTCTACTCGATGATAATTTGGTCAGGGAAGAAACTAAAGACTCTCTATGATTAAAAGAAAATTAAGACACAGTATACCCAAACTTATAGGACACAAGGAAAGCGGTGTTAAAAGGAAAATTTATATACTAGCAAGTTAACAGCACACCTGAAATCTCTAGAACAAAAGGAAACAAACACATACAAGAGGAGTAGATGGCAAGAAATACCCAAACTCAGGGCCAAAATCAACCAAATAGAAACAAACAGAACAACACAAACAATCAACGAAACCAAAAGCTGGTTCTTTGAGAAAATCAACAAGATAGATAAGCACTTAGCCAAACTAACTACAAGGCAATTAAACAGAATCCAAAATTACAAATTCAGAAATGAAAAGGGAGACATAACAACTGAAACTGAGGAAATTCAAAAAAAAATCATCATATCTTACAACAAAGGCCTATTTTAAGAAAATTGGAAAATCTGGATGAACTAGTAGATTTTTCTAGGCAGATACCATGTACTAAAGTGAAATCAAGTTCAGCTGAATTATCTAAACAGTCTAATTACCCCTAAGGAAATAGAAATAGTCTTTAAAAAAAAAAAAAAAAAAAACCTCCAAACAACAACAAACAAAACAAACAAAACAAACAAACCAACATAACAAACAGCAACAACAAAAAAAAAATAGGACCAGATTGTTTTAATGCAGAATTCTACCAGACTTCCAAAGAAAGCTAATACCAATGTTCCTCAAACTATTCCACAAAATAGAAACAGAAGGAACACTACCTAATTCATCTCTTGAAGTTACAGTTACTCTAAACATAAACCACACAAAGACCCAATGAAGAAAGAGAATTTCAGACAAATGTCACTTATAAATATTGATGAAAAACACTCAATAAAACTCTTGCAAACTGAATGGAAGAACACGTCGAAACATTTAGTGACCTCAATCAAGTAGGCTGCTTCCCAGGAATGTAGGGATGGTTCAATATATGAAAATCTATCAACATAATCTACTACAAAAACAAACTCCAAAAAAAAGCACATGAGCACCCCATTAGATACCAAAAAAGCCTTTAACAAAATACAACAACCCTTTGTGTTGAAAGACTTAGAAATATCAGAAATTCATATCACATACATAAACATAATAAAGTTAATATACAGCAAACCAACAGCCAACATAAGATTAAATGAAGAGACACTAGAAGCAATCCCAGTAAAATCAGGGACAAAACAAGGCTGCCTACTCTCTCCCTATTTATTAAATATAGTACTTAAAGTTCTAGCTGGAATAACTGGACAACAAAAGGAGATCAAGGGGATACAAATTGGAAAGAAAAAAGTCAAAGTATCACTATTTGAGTGGCCAACCAAGATTCCATCAGGGAACTTCTACAGCTGATCAACAACTTCAGCAAAGTGGCTGAATATAAAATTAAGTCAAACAAATAAGTAGCCTTCATTTATACAAATGATAAACAGGCTAAGAAATTAGGGAAACAACATCCTTTACAATAGCCACAAATAATATAACATACCTTGGTGTAACTCTAACCAAGTATGTGAAAAGTCTGTAGTACAAGAACATTAAGTTCCTGAAGAAAGATATCAAAGATTTCAGGAGATGGAAAGATCACCCATGCTCAGGGATTGGTAAGAGTAACATAGTAAAAATGGCTGTTTTATCAAAAGCAATCTACAGTTGTAATTCAATCTCCATCAAAATACCAACACAAATTTTCACAGACATGAAAAGAGCAATTCTCAGTTTCATATGGAAAAAGAAAAGATGCAGGATATCATAACAGTTCTCCATAACAAAATCTTCTGGAAGACCATCTCTTACCTCAAGCTATACTACAGATCGATAGTGATAAAAGACTGTATGATATTGGAACAGAGACAGGCAGATGAAATAAAATGGAATACAATTTAGGAAGCAGAAATAAACTCACACACCTATGGACACTTCATCTTTGACAAAGAAATAAAAACCATATAGTGGGAAAAAGAAAGCATCTTCATTAAATGCTGCTGCTCCAAGTGGAGAGGAGGTCTGAATGTAGAAGAAATGAAAATAGATCAGTATTTAGTACCTTGCACATAGCTCAAGCTCAACATAAAACCAGATACACTGGAAGAATTAGGGAAGAGATTGAGGGACCTGAAGGGAATGGCAATCCCATAGCAAGACCAACAGTATCAAGTAATCTGGATCCCTGGGAACTCCCAGAAACTAAACCAACAAGAGAAAGCATAGCCTGGCTGGTCCTAGTCTCCTGGCATATACACAGCAGAAAAGTGCCTTGTCTGGCCTCAGTAGGAAAGGATGGGTGTAATTCTGTAGAGACTTGAGAGGTTCCAGGGAAGGGTGTTGAGCACCTTCCCAGAGGCAAAGGGAAGGGGGAAGGGAAATGAAGAACTGCAAATGTAAACAAATAAAATAATTTTTAAAAAGAATAAAGGAAAATTTTACTGATTTTAATGAAAGTTGGAGATATAAATTTGTATTGATACAAGCTATGATCCTTCAGTATAAAATACATTGAATATGTAATACCAAATGCATGGAACTGCCTTACTGTATGTTGATGAATGTAAAATGTACTCAGTAAAATCTTCTGGAATGTCAATAAACAAAGTTTCTGTATTCAGTAGAAAATGTATACTTGTGTAATACATTTGTAATGTATCAGAGGGGGTGGAACTTGAATATGCATAGAATATGAAGACTATGGATATAAAGGTTAAGCTATATATACTGGCAACATAGAATTAAATCAATATAGCCATTTAGAAACTGATGAAATAGGAATACCTGAATCATCATGTAATCTCTATTTTGTAGCTTACACTATGTTAAAATTTACATAACACACACACGATAAAAGCCTAAGATTTTCATCATTTTTCACAAACATAAATATAGTATACTATATATAATATTGTACAATTTGAATGTGGTCTTTTTGCAGCTTTATTCGTAATCTCTTTGGTCTGATTTCAGGGACTCAGCTTAAAAGATAGGTCCTCTTTCTGTTTCATGTTTTCTCGCTGTATTATTTAATTTTTCCTTCATCTTTCTTTAAAAGAATTATATTGTTTATTTTGTTGAAATTTTTTTTAATACTCTGGAGATTCCTGAACCTTTCTCCTGTGTATGTTCATAAATTTGTGAAGTTTTCTTAATGTTTATTCTAAGCACAAAACAATTCCTCATATTACTTTGGGACTTCAGATAAAAGCCATTTAAAGGTTTTCCCCACACACTGTGAATTCTATCAGCTTAAAGTCCATTGTTTCTTCACACTACTTTCTGTTAGTCAGCCCTCAAGTTCATTATGCTCTTCTCTATCCTTATCTGCTGATTTTATCTTCAAAAATATCATCATTACTGTATTTATTTTGAAACTCCAAAATACCAACTACATTTTTTTACTTCTGAGAATATAGATATCTCCAATAGTTTTAAGAATGTAAGTTTTCTTTCAGACCACAACTGTTATTATTAATTGCCTATAATTCCAGCAATTGAGTCAAATTAGTACTGTTCTTATTACAAATATTTTTCTTTTAAAATTCTATTAATTCTATTTTTCTTATATAGTTAATCCTGATTTTATCTTTTTTTAAGATTTTAGTTGATCTCTACTTATCTGCTTGCTTTGTCTTTTTTATTTTCCTTTTGATTTCCTTCCTCTTTCATTTTTGCTTAACTACTCTCTGGCCCTCCATCCAACTTTCCTCTCGCTCCTACCTTTCTTCCTCCCATTATTCCATCTTCCCTTTGAAACTTTCTTCATTCCTTCCTTCTTTTCTTCTTTCCAATATTTTTAAGTTATGTCTCTGGTTTCCAAGAACGTCCTCTGAATTCTATTTGCTTCATGGAACAGAAGTAAGAGAAATAAAAATTCAAACAAGATAAAAATCTTATGTTTGAGCCCAAATTTATTGAAATGTAAATTATCTGTCCAATCTCTATGGTATTTACATATTTCTTCCATATTTATGTCTTGTTTTATATATTCTGTATAGGAATTTTAGTCATAATGTATGAAATTGAGAAATTTTACAGAATATTTTACCTTGGACACTGCTCAAAATAAAATACTACATTTTTGGAAGTCAGAAAATTTTCTGACCAAAAAACAATATATTGCTAATTTTGTGGACACAGTCTTACTGCATCAGTACCTATCTGATAAATGTAGTTGTCTGAGGCACCTATGAGAGCTGACCAATTCAAAGTATGCCCACCACACAGGGGAGAACAGCTTGACCGCATGCACTGACCACAGTATCTCCATCCCCACCTATGTTTCTTTGTGTCCATCCTTTTTCATGGTCCAAACCATTGTTAGTCCTATTACCTTCAGATATTTTATAGATTTATTCTAGCTTAAAATTCCTTGTCTCTAATTTGGTGTTAATTTGGTAAATTTTAATTTTTAATCTTTATTGTTCAATATTTTATATCTGTTTCTATAACACCTTTTAACATATATTTATCATATTCTTTTAATTTCTATATTATTTTATTGTAGTCAGTCAGGTTCAGGTACATGTATAAATAGATTTATCTTTCCTTTATTGATTGAAATTATGAATTATATAGCTGGTGATAAAATACATTTCTTTTTTGTCACAAATTCCACAGAGCTTCTTGTGTGTTTTCCAGGGCAGACAGAGGGGAATAAGGATTTGAGCTTACTTACTATTTCATGTGTTCATCAATGAATATCCTGCAAAGTCTTACTGTATTTTAAAGTTTGGCTTAACTTAGTTGTTCCAGTTGACTATTTGGCTCCCCATCTTGAATTCTCAAATCATCATGACATTTGAACTAGAGTTGACTATATCATTTCTACTTTTCTTTGTGTAGTGTACAGTGGTCTTTATGACAATCACAGTTGTCAATGATAACAGTTTGAGAGACCAATCAGATTATTTAAATAATAAAATAATCATATTTTGAAGTTGAGATATTGAGAGGAATTCAAATAGTTAAATATTTCCAATAAATCAGTAAGACAGAGATATTTATAGAGGAATTCTGAGCTGGAAGTCTGAAGAAAAACAAGCAAATGTGAATGAGTGATTTAATGACCTTCTTAGAGCTTTTTTCTCATTACCATGCAAATATTATGTTCTGTTGATGAGATGTTCAGAACACTAGATAATATGAAATAATAGACAAACTACCTAGTTGTAGACTTCCATTAAACATTTCTTTGTTTGAGGTAACACACAGTACGTCTTATACCTTTTTAACTTATCTAACTAAAATATGCCAATAATACTACAATGTTCACTATAATAAGAATGTATATTCAACACAGGTAAAAATTATAGCCAATTTAAGAATAAGTTTCATATATTATAATCCTAAATGTTCAACATGCCTGGTAATGTCACTAGCATGATTAATTATATACTTAAATTTAACAATGAGCAACTATTCATTTAACACCTACTCTACGTATGTGCAGAATAGGTGATAAAAATAAAGTATAGGCATAAGACTTACTAAATAACTAGTAGTTGAAAATACTTTTCAGCAGACAATAACATCTATCCAGAAAACAATAGTTGAAAATTACAATATGTGTTACAGTTTGGAGAATAAATAGTGTTTCTGAAGAGTATTATTTTAATGCTGTGTTCAGATAAATGTTTTTGAACAAAATACTCATTGTTTCTTCACATTTATTTTTGGATTCTAATATATTTAAGATACATTGAAACTGGCTTGTTTATTTCTCTAAATGTAGATATTTCCAACTATTAATTACCTTTCTTTCTGTTTTGGTTTTCTTCTTTTCTCCCTCCATTCCCCTTCCTTCCTGCCTGCCTTCCTTTTTGTTTTATTTCTGTCTTATATATATATGCTAAATATCTACAAATTAAATACTTGAAAAATTTAATATAAATATGAAAAGAAGAAAGAACACTTGACATTAACTGTCTCATAATTGTGAGGCACATTGGTGAGAACACTAAAGACCCAAAGGTCTAAATAATCAAGTTTAAAAGGATATTACTATTTAAACTTACAGGCATAAAGTCTAGGAATTATCAAAATAAAATAAATTGCAAAATATGATGGGACAGTAGCCCACTCACACATAAGCCTTTCATCCCTTTCCCTTCTTCACAATTACCTTTGCCTTGATTAAAACCATTAGACTATGTTCCTAAAGCTAACTGCCAAGGATTGTTCCCTTATTCCCTTATTTGGCCACATTCTCCTCCTGAGACCAACTACCAAGGTCTAGCTGTAAAGTATTAAGGTCCAACAATGAAAACTTCTGCTGTGGCTCATCTAGTTAATATGCCCAACTAAAATTAAATATCTTGTCCTAATATAGGGTTTCCCACTGTACCTTTATAAAATGCCATTTTCCCTTGAGTCACGTCTGTCTCTTTCTTTTGGAAGGTGGGGGAAGGGAAGAAGAAAGGGTTAATTTTAGCTTACATGTCCTGATCACAGGCTTTCATGAAGAGAGTTCAGGAGAGAAAATTGGAAGCAAAAATTGGATCAGAGGTCTAGAGCAGTGGTTCTCAATCGAAGGGGTCATGACCCCTTTGACAAACCTCTAAGAATATTTCCATTAGGATCCATAACAGTAGCAAAATTATAGTGATGAATTAACAATAAAGAATTTTTTTAAGATTTTTTTGATTTTATGTATGTGAGTACACTGTCACTGTCTTCAGAAGAGGACATCAGATCCCATTACATTATGAGCCACCATGTGGTTGCTAGGAACTGAACTCAGGACCTCTGGAAAATCAGTCAGTGCTCTTAACTTCTGAGCCATCTCTCCAACAACAAAGAATTTTGTGGAATTTTGTGGTTGGGGGCTACCACAACATAAGGAAATTATTAATCATTTTATCCTAAATTAAGCTTTGCCCTGCCTGAAATATATATATATATATATATATATATATATATATATATATATATATAGAGAGAGAGAGAGAGAGAGAGAGAGAGAGAGAGAGAGAAAGTACAAATTATTCAAACATGACTCTAACCTTAGATTTTCGGTGTCCAGTTAACAGAACTCACACATATTAGCCCAGCTTTTGGTGCATGTGGCAGTATTAACATATATTGGCTGTAGATTTAGCTCAGGACTCAAGAAGATGGTTGGCAAGCATAACTCTGTAGGTTTGATTCTCAACATCACAAAGGAAGTGCCTGAGGAATGTGCTTCCCACACAGAGAAGCTCTGTCTTAACTAAATCTACTCTTCATACAAGGAATTGAAGAGATGTCATAGCTCATATCCTCCATACTAATGCTGTCAGTCTGATGTTTCCTATCAATATTCATCTAACAGTGGTTGGTGTTTATGAGTTTCCTGCTCCAAATAAAGCACTGTAAGTCCCACATGATTAAGGGGCTCAGTGAAGATAAGTATCTCTTTATACAGCTATGCATTGCTGAAGAGGAGCTCCTGAGGAGATCTCCATGTTAATGAACATGATGGAGTAAACAAAACAAGAGTCTACACAATAGCCTCAATCAATCAAAGTTGATGCTTGAGAAAATCAAGGGACAGAGCTAAATATAAGATGTATAAGGTTGCCGCCAGCTTGACACAGCACACTTCTATCGGGCTGTGGAAGGGTATCCTGGTTCTTGGGTTGTGAGTGTTCAGCCATGCCCCCAGAACACAGACTCCTGACATGGGGTCTAATCTCCATTCAACTTGCACCCTTCAGTCACGTAGGACACAGGTAGAGGGCATGATTAACAGGTCTCCACCTCTAGAGATTAAAATATTGATGAGTTATCTAAAAGCCGGGGGTATAGCTAATTAAGTTATCCCTTCCCCTTTCCCCCTCCCTATAAAAGCCAGGTTCCCCTGGCTTTGGGGAGGGGGGGGGTGCGAACCATCTACACCCATCCACCATGCCATGAACAATAAAAGCTTTGGAAAACTGGACTCCACTTGTCTCCTGGGCCTGCCGCCAGGTTCCCAGCCTTTGGAACCCTGAACCTTCCCGATGCAGGTGTTGGCCTACTGCGTGAATGTGGGACCCTCCGCCACCAGTGTGGGAAGCCCGCCCAGGACCCTGCCTATGGCCCTTGCGACTTTGTCCCTACCGCTGGACTACCCCACTAGTTTTTTTTACCACACACTCCCTTACAGTTAACTTTAATTTATATAGAGAATACAAAATACTGTTAAATACAAGAAATATATAAGCCAGTGACACATTCACAAAAAAGCACTTCAGATCTCATATACTACATGTGATTGTGCATGGCAGAGTTTCCTATAGGGGAGTAGATTGTTTTGTACAATTCTACCACAGACCTTGGAATAATGTATCATCATATTACACTGAAGAGCTGATGATGTCATTAGGTGATAGGAGCTTCTACCCCATAATAATCTCATACGACCTTCCTTGGTCATATGCCTATTCTTGAGTGCAACATTTTCTAGCAGAAATGACTACTTTCCACTCTCAAGGCATGCAGACATCCTGAACATGGTAGATCATGCCTTTCCACTTAACAGTCAGAAGTTAGAACCAAAAATAGACAGATATTTTCTACTTTGAGGTCACTATAGTCTACATAGCAAGTTCCAGCCCAGTGAGGGCTAACTTGGTAAAACTTTGCCCCCTCCCTTCTTAAAAAAGGAAAAAAAAAGGAAAAGGGTACTGAAAAGAAACCTATGTCAAGAAAAGATTTTAGTGAAAATACTTTAATTTTAATTTTTTGACTTGGGTTAGAAGTTCAACTAACATAAAGAAATTGAAAACAAATACCCAATATCTCTCCCCAAAACTAAACAAAGAGAAAACAAGATATGTCTATAATCAGACTGAAGCAGCAAGCACTGTACCTGCATGGCTATGCACTAGGTCCTCTGAGTATAAGTTATGGCTATTTGCTTCTGTGGGACTGCTTAACAGTGGGAGGAGATGTTACTTTAATGCTTTTGCCTGGGCTTGACAGTCTTTTTCTCCTCTTTGGTTCCCTTTCCCAGGTTCAATAAGAAGGCTTTTGCCTTGACTAATAGGATCTTGTTTTGTCTTGTTTGTCTGTGGTCTTCTCTAGGCCTACTTTTATTTTTTCAGAAGAGGAAACAGAGGGGGAATTTATCTGTGGATGGAGAGGAAAATTGTGGTGGAGGGAGAGGGAAATTGTGATCTGAATAATTGTATGAGAAATAAACTATCTTCAATAGAAAAAGGTGATATGCAGATAAAATTTATCCTCCATGTAATGTGTAGGCACTTACCAGAGATGGACATTAAGTATGGCACTTTTGATAACTGATAATCTCTCTAGAGAGTCCTCAAGTTTTAAAATAAATAAGGAGCAATTCAATTGATAAACAAACATGTTGAAAGTGTTGTGAGCATCAGTGACATCTTTCTATTGTTTCTGCTCATTCACTATAATGGATAATGGGGAAATGAATAACTCCACTCTAAGCCCTTTTACTTACATTGCTTTATTACTTTGGGATCACTTCCCAGAAACAGTATTACCTTTTCAAATAATATGAATACATTTATGGCTTTGGATACTTATTGGTGAACTGCTTTAAAAAAGCAGTGCATAAAAATTTACAGCTCTTCTAAAAGTAGAAGAATTCAGCCAGTTTCACTGCTCACATTGTCTCTAGAAATATGTAACACAACAAGAAAGTCTAATGCAATCCATCAGTGTGCACATAAATTGAATAAAAGATAATAGTTTTCTAAGAAATGTGATGTCAGTATAATCACAAATCATGAACATGTAACCATACCAGCAAACTTAAAATGTATTAGGGTTTTGTCAAAAGTTGGCAATGATAGGAATGTCTGCCTTCCAACTTAGAGCAGGGGAGATCAGGCATATGGCTAGATTTAGCTTAATAATGAATTCGAGGCTACACAATGATATGGACTAAAACAAAAACAGAGAAAGAAGGAGTGCATGTAGAAACTTACTAATCCAGGTATTATAAGTAAATCTTTTGAAATACAAATCATTTTACTATATAAACTGTGGTGTATCATAAAGGTTTCAAAAGTAAAATAGTTGGCAATACAAAAGTAAAACTAGTCTTCCTCATAATAATTGGCATTCATTCATAATTAGTTTATGGTGTACAATAACATATAATATTAATTATCATGACATTTGCTATAAAGAATAAACCATTTAAAGTAAGCATAGGCAACTAGGCAAGAATAGGCCTGGCCATTATCATTGCAAAGAGCAGCTCTTAATAACAGTGAAAGTGTAGAGAGATGGAACATAATTCAAGTGGGAAAAAATATGTACATATAGCAACACACATGTGTACACATATACAAGGACACAGCCCCTCACACACATATACACACCTATACATACATATGTACATGTATACTCACAGACACACATAACACACAGACACACTGATGCATATACATATATACATATATACATGTTCATTCACAAACACACACATACACATATGTAATAAAGTTGGAAATAGAGGTAGAAGTGGACTAGTGACCTGATTTGCTTGCTATTTTATTGTTTAACTTGACACAAAGCTGTATTATTTGGGAAAAGAAATTTCAATTCACAGCATGCCTGAATCAGATTGGACCATAAGAAGGTCTTTCAGGCATTTTCCTCATTAATGGCAGATGTAGAAAGGCCAAGCCTTTTGTGTGGTGCAACTTCTGTGCACAAAAATCTGAGCTGCTAAAGAAAGCAGGATGAGCAATCCTGGGGAGGAAGCCAGAAAGCAGTGTTACTCTGTGGTTTCTCCTTTACTTACTGTCTCCAGGTTCCCTCCTTAAATCTCTGCCCTAAATCCCCTTCTGGGTGAACTGTAATCAAGAAATATAAACCAAACAAACCCATTCCTCTTCAAGTAACCTTTGGTCATGGTGTTCTACCACAGTAATATAAATGTGATTGAGATAATGAGTGTCACATGAACTACACAAATATGAAATACCAATATAAATAGCATAGAGTAAAAAGACCAAAATAAAAAATGAAATCAACTGGTATATAATGGTCATAATTGTTCCATTTTTAGTGACAAGTTATACTTTCCACAATTGTGGAATAGTGGAAAAGCCAAATGTATGATTCTTACAGCATGTAGCAGCCTAATCTCAGAATCCAGCAAGCATTTACAAGTCATTCAGAACACACAAATAGACATCTCCTTTTCTTTTGGAATGTATTATCATGAAAGATTGTGCCTTCCTTCAAGAGTGTCAACAAACAGCATCTGAGGCATGTCATAGGGTTTCCTCACTTTGCTGTAGCCCCCTTTTTGATATCTCCACCATTGTCTTGGTTTATAGCTTTTGTTGTTCCATTATTATAAAACTATCATGAAAATGCTTCCACATTGGAACATGAAATTTACAGTGGTCTGAATCTAGATTCAGATGGAAAGTATAACTTCTTTCTGATAACTTTTATCCTCAATACTTTTAAATCAAATACACACTTATCATAATGACAAAAGCGATTATAATAACAGGGGGAACACGATAAAATGATTCTCAAATATATTATCCAGTAATAAATAAAGGAACTAAAATATAACATTTACAGCTGCTTTTATGAGACAGAAAGTCTACAGAAATATAAATGCCAGTGATGTCTAAAAACCATTAATAAAAATGCAAAAGCAAAACATATAAGCCATATAGAAAATTGAAATAAAACTCAGCACAGGTAAGTAATTCAAAAAGAACTTTTATATTCTAGAAACTGTAGCCTATTATATAAGATGAAGCACAAAGCAAAATTAGAATGAGGACATGACAGATTTTGAGCCGGATGAGGACTGTTCGTTCTAGTCTTCTTGAAGTAGAAATTCAGTCAAGAGACAACTTTGAGCAGAAGTTTATTTAGCAAAGCAAAACCAAGTAAACACTGAAGAGATTGCAATGGGCTTTCCCAAGGCAAGAATGGCATAGTGAGTTAGTTCTTCCTTATTGACTCTTGAGAAGTACTTATGAATATTTATGATGTGGGTGTTAAAGCAGGAGAATGCCACAGGCAAGCATGGCTCTTCTCTGCCGCTGCCTTCAATGGCAGGATGGAAAACAAGCCCAGCCCCCCTCCCACACCCCCAACCCCCCTGCATGGGTCAGAGGCAACTAGACTGATATTCAATCATCAGCTATATAACCCTCTTCGGTAAGCCCAGGACTGCTAATGAGTAAACCAAGTCATTTGTGGAGGGCAGGTATCACCTTAGAGACCTCTGTAGAACCCTTTAGGAGCAGACATGTAATATATGGAGGCACTCTTAGATGCCATCCTTACAAATTGGTCAGTAGTAATTAGATGTAGTAGATGCAAAAAATATTCAAAAAGGCAACAGTTCCTCTTCTTTGGTCAGCTTGTTGATCTTCACACACAGCTGCAAGCCCTTTTGTTTCTCACCTTCCCTTTGACCTCACTGTTTATTTTAACTTCAACATTTGGTTTGACCATAACAATATTACTTTTTTGAGCAATATTGTAAAATGTAATTTTGAAGAATCTTTCTTGGGAAGGAGATAGAGGAACCACAAGAGAAAATAAAGGAAACAGATTGTCTCAGCTAACCAGATTTTCCATTCATATACATAGTGATGTGACAATCCAATTTCTGTTAAATGTCTCAGATACTTAGACATTTTTTAAGCATCTTTTGTTAGACTTATCTGTAACTGAAAAAAAAAAGTCTTTGGAAAGTGACATATTTAGCAAGAAATAGTTAAATTACAGGCTGTAGAGATATCTTAGTGGTAAGGAAGATGTACAGATCTTCCAGAGGACTTGAGTTTATTTTCTGGGGTTCACATAAAAGGCTCATTCCTGTTTAGGCTAACACATACGGGGGATCCAATGACTCTAGCGCTGGGTCACCACAGGTTCTTGTACTCACATGTATATACCTATATGCACAGTAGATGTAATTACAAAACTAATAAAATAAACATTTAAAATAATTACAACATAAGTATATAATATTACATCTGTACATAAATTAAAAACAAACATATTTTGACATTTGATCACTCATCAAAACTTGACATAAATAAGACATTAAAACGATGAAATTTGGACATAATGGCTGTTCTCCAAAACAATTTAGTTAAAAAAATAAAGAAATGAAAACAAGAAAGCCTATCGTACATCTTAAAAGAGAGTTGAAATAGAATTAAACTGACTTTTCAAATTTACTATTAAAAGCATACTTTAAAGCCATTGATACCATTGTTTTTTCAGGCAGAACACTGACATCATAGAAAACAAAAGCATAAATTGACCAATGGGATTGTAGCAAAACTTTGAGCTTCTGCCATGCAAAGGAACAACAAGGTGTTGTGATCTAACAGAGGCGTTACATCCACATCATAGACACAACCCAGAAACATACTAGAAGGTAATGCTGCTAAAAAATGAGTGAGTGATCTAGTCTGACACTTCTCTACTGGGAGCCAACAGCGACAGGAGGAGGTCACAAGGACTTGAGGTGTGAATGCAGAGAGGACATATGAGAAAGAGGCGGGTAGGGAAGAAAGAAGGAAAAAAAAAGAAAAATTAAATTGTGGTTGGAAATGGTAATGAAGCCTAATTCTTTGTACGCTAATAAAAATAAGCAAATAAAAAGGAAGGAAGCAACGAAAATGCCAAATAAATTCAGAAAACTTCTCAGTCCAGCAGGACAATTGAAACCCCAGGGACTTGCTCTTCTCTGGTTAGAATGGCTACTGTCATAAAAGCCTTTAGGCATGAAATGCTTTTATAAACCTGAATATAATATCCCTTCTATTTTATTTTTTGTGGCAGTTGTGAGTGTTCATGTAGTAGGGTATTGTTTCTTAATACTTCAAAGTTATTTTTATAGTCTTGCTAGTACTTGGAAAAATGTTCCTGTCAATTATTACGGTAACAATTAAACTAGTTAAACTAATTAATTAACACTAGGTTTTAACTTGTCATGTTAAAAATTAATAATATGCCTCTGTTTCTATAGACTTATAATGTCCACGTGACAACATAGATCAAATTACCTTTTTGTGAGTAGTTTTGTGATTTATACAGTAAGATCATTGCAAAAATGAGCAGATACATAGTATCTATGTATTTTTACTATTTTTATTATGATTATCAGGTTTACTATTTGTGTATTATTATTATTACTTCTACTACTGCTGCAACTACTACTATTACTACTACTACTACCACCACCATCACTACTTTCATTTTATGAAACAGTGTCTTGACACCCCATTAATCAGGTCTGAAACTGGCTAGTTTTCCAAGAATGATAGTGAAGTTCTGATACACCAGCTGGGTTTGCAGCTTCTGGCATTACAGACCATTGCTACCATACTTAACCACTCTGTTAAGTATAGTGCCCTTGGTGATTATAATTTTTTTTAATGAGAAAGAAAGAAAATAATGACCATAGTATTCACTGTCAATTTCAATAGAAGACCACTGGGGGGAAAAAAAATAACACCAGCTCAATGGAAGAAAGATATTTAGATATGCGTCAAATGTAAAAATCAATTCCAGGAAGAAGTTTTTGGATTGTTCATGTTCTAACATATTTATGATTTGTAGGGCAATAAGTTTCATGGGATCTAAATCTATCATTACAGCTATACATTTAAATTTCTTTGTGACAAACCATCCAACTCCTAGGCATGAAAAAACAAAGAAAGGTATTAAAATAAAGAAAACAAAAAAAGAGCATTATGTTTATAAAATTCTTCAAGTGTGCTATTATTTTGCTAAATACTTCTCATATTTGTGAGTATTTGTGAGGTGGCTGTGTACAACTGGAATTATGCAGTGTGTATATTAAATGCAAAGTCTCAAACCTAAAGGCTCCTATCTTTTCATTGTATATATTTGATTTTATACCACAAGGAACCCCCTCATGACTAGTTTCATTAATTTTACAGCTATGTTGCAATTAGTTTTCATATTGCTGAATTCTCACAATGTGAAACTGAGAGACAATGGTGATCATGCTAAGAGAAATAGAAATGATTATTCTGGCTTTAACATGTTTTACGCAGTCTTAAAATGTATATACAACAGTACCTCATTCAGGGAATTCACACACAGACACACACATATATACGTAATTTAAAAGTAAAAATAAAATTTAAAAACAGTAGCAAACTAGGCATTCTCCAGCTTGATCAAAGAAACTAGGTATCCAATGTATTGGTTTGTACTTCATATGTTATGAACTTTTCTCTTGCTCATTATATTTGTTTATGTTGGATTTTAAATTGTCTTGTTTTCTTTGTTTATTTAGGTTGAAGTTGCATAAAATATTTAAAACTTTAAAAAAGCTTTATATAATAATATGTTCTACTATACAAAATTTTTAATATGTACCCACCTTAGGACCAAAACTAGTACATCTTAATTACCCACAGTGCAATTTATGTTTGCAAACTTCTCTATCATTTTAAAAACATTTTCACTGAGAAAAGAAATATCATTTTTTAAATGTTACTTTCCTGTAGAATGCATGTCTTATGTACTGCATGGTTGCATCACTTGTCAATAAATAAATATATAAATAAATATATGTAAAATATTTTACATTTATTTATTTATTATTAAAATATTATTTATTATTAAAATAAAAATATAAATAAATAAATAAATAAATAACCAAAAAAAAAAAAAAACCAATAGCCTATAGGAAAAGCTAAACTAAAAGGTAGAATACCCAGGAGACAGAAAGTATTCTGACATAGAAGCAGGCAGGGATTCACCCAAGAATACAGAGGAGGACAGAAGATGGGAGCTGAGCAGAAATAACCAGCTGAGTGGTTGTTGGTAGAAAATAGATTAGAATAAATGGAATACTAAATTATGATCTAATCAGAGAATGAACAAAAGCTTATGGCCAAAGTGTTTATAGGTATATTTTGAGTCTCAGAATCATTACTCTGATGTCGGTTCATGAGGCCGGGAGGAACAACTCTGGTTTTATACTTTCTTGTTATGATAAAACACAATATTAAATTTTGATTCATTTTAAAAGCTTTCCTTTCTGAGGGAGTTTGGATTAAATTAAAAATAAAATTCTAGTAACTTGGATTTAGCATAAAATGAAGAAGAGTAGATTCCATATTAAGAGAAGATAGTTGAAGACAATTTGTTTTGAGTTTCCATTTTTTCCCCTTGAGTATTAGAAAGCTACCAAATCTATGTTCATTATTGACATTTATAAGGTTTTAGCTTTTATCAATCTCTGCACTATTGTTTATGTGGTATCAATAAAAACAGGTATTATATAAATAGAACATTAGTTAAAGCTGTATCTGAATTTGATCATAATGGTATTTTTTTAAATGGTGGGTAATTAGTTCTTTCACAAGGTAGAAAAATGCTTAGGGTAAGATGGAAATGTAGATAATTGAAAAGGATTAAAACATAATAACCATGGATGGGGAAGAAATGTCAGGTTAAATATACACAATATCATAGTGAAAAATCCAAATTCTGGAGATATATCAATGAAAATGATTGGCTTTACTAGTCTCACTAGCTTTCCTTTCGCTACAGTTGGAGGTTTGATCATGGAGGAGAGTGAATATGTAAACTCAAGAAGAATATGGAGAATTACTGCCTCTCCTCACCAATACCTTTCTTATACTGACGGTGGAAAGCAAACTTCACCAGTAGCTCTGTCAAAAAGTACAAGGCTACAGCGATGGCTTAGTGGTTAAGAGCAATTGCTGCTCTTTCAAAAGACCCAAGTTTAGTTGCTACCACTCATATTGGTTGGCTCACATCTACCTCTCACTCCATCTCCAGAGATCTAACATAGGAATCTGTGGGGCACCTGAATGTAAACACAAATGATTTGATTTCAGTCATAAAAATAATGGGGTGAGGGGGGAAGACACAAGAGGATACAGATGATTAAAATTACTCCTGATAGCAACAGGAGGAATTCTTGGGTTGGAGATGTGAGCAGGGGAAAAGTACTAAAGATTTTTGGAACTGAGATATCAAAGAGAAGCTGAACTTTTTGATGGAGTCAGAAGATCAACTGTAGCAAACAGGATGTAATTAAGTAGAGTCTTCTTAAAGCCTCAGCACAGATAGAAAATAATAACACAAAGCTGAAGCTCTTAAATAGAGAGGCCTTACCTCTCTGCTCTGGACACTAACGTCATCCTAGAATATTGAGCTCTCATTGTGTGCCAGGGTCAAGTTGTCCTACTGACATAGACAAACATACTGACCCTCTTTTAACTGATCGATTTCAATGTCATTCTTCAGATAAGCTTAGTATGGAGAAACATCTTACATATTCATAGTATGGATCCCTTCACTATAGAAGGAAAACCACTTTGTTTTATAGGATCATTAATTTTCATAGATATTGTGTCTATTTTCTTAGTTTTTGTTACTTTTTAAGTTAAACATTTCATGAAAAAATGTAATGTAACATCATCAATTTTACATACTTCCTATTATTATATATGTATTATTAAATATACATGTAAGAATCTACAGGCTTTATGTTTCTCTGTTTCATACTGAAATTCTAGAATAATCTAATAGTGTTATCTTTTATATCCCAAGACATTTTATTATTTTGAGTCATGATTTTTTAATGAGGCAATCCTGAAGATAGAAAACCTAGGAAAGAAAACAGGAAAACAGTCAATAAGCATCACTAACAGAATACAAAACATGAAAGCAAGAATCTCAGACCAAAAAAAAAAAAGATAAAATAGAAGAAACAAATACATTGATTGGTTAAAGAAATGAAAAACCTAAAAAGTTCAGGACACAAAACACCAAGGAAATTTAGAACACTATAAAAAGACCAAACCTAAGAATAATAGTAATAGAAGAAGGAAATTTCCGCCTCAAAAGCCTGAAAATATTTTCAACAAAATGATAGCAGAAAATTTCTCAACCTAAAGAATTGATGCCCCCGAACCTACAAGAAGCTTAGAAAACACAAAAGATTAGAACCAAAAAGAAAATCCTCCCTTCACATATTAACCAAAATACAAATGGACAGAACAAAGGAAGAACATTAAAAGCTGCAAGGATAAAAGGCCAAGTAACCTATACAAGCAGACATATTAGACTTCTCTTCTGACTTCTCAGTAGAAACTCTAAAAGCCAGAAGGACCTGAGAAGGTGTCTTATAGAGTCTAAGAGACAACAGATATCAGCCCAGACTACTATACCCAGCAAAACTTTTAATCACAGTAGATGGAGAAATCAAGATATTCTAGGACAAAATCAAATTTAAACAATATCTATCCACTAATCCAGCCCTACAGAAGATATTAGAAAGAAAAGTTCAACTCACTGAAGCAACATGCAAGAAAACACAAGAAATAAATAATTTCACACAAATAAACTAAAATACAAGTCACAAGTGTGTGTGCACGGGCACACACATACAAAAATATGCATGCACATGCACACACACACATGCTACCACAAACAACATAAAAATAATAAGAATTGCCAATCATTACTCATTAATAACTGCCTTCATAAAAAAGGGGGGTGGGTGGATTTTGTCCTAGCAACTTAAAAGCAAACCTAAAAGCTCTGTAACAAAAGAAGAAAATAAACCCAAAAAGAGTAGACAACAGAAAACAATCAAACTCAGGGCTGAAACAAACAAACAAAACAAAACAAAACAAAACAAACAAACAAACAAAACAAAAACAAAAACAAAAGGAAAAAGGAGAACAATTCAAATATCAATGAAACCAAGAGCTGGTTCTTTGAGAAATTCAACAACATAGACAAACCCTTAGCCAACCTAACTAAAAGGCAAAGAAATGATATTTAAATTAACAAAATCAGAAATAAAAGCAGACACTAAGGAAATCAAAAGAACCATTAGATCTTACTTCAAAAGCCTGTATGCCATACACATTGGAAAAGTCAAAGTATTGCTATTTGTAGATGATATAATACTATACATAAGTGACCTCAAAAATTCTACCAGAGAACTCTTGCAACTCTTCAGCATATTGGTTGGATACAAAACTAATTCCGAACAATAAGTAGCCTCCCTTTAAACAAATGATTAAAAAGGCTGAGTAGAATATCAGGAAAACAAAACCCTTCAAAATACTCACAAACAATATAAAATACCTTAGTTTGACTCTAATCAAGCAAGTGAAAGACTGTTGTTACAGAACTTCAAGTCTCTGAAGAAAGAAATTAAAGAAGATATCAAAAAATGGAAAGATTTCTCATGCTCATGAATCAGTAGGATTAACGTAGTAAAAATGGACATCTTACCAAAAGCAATTTACAGATTCAATACAACTTCCATTAAAATTACAATACAACTCTATATAGACATTTAGAGAATAATTCTCAACTTCATATAAAAAAAGAAAAAAGAAAAAACAGGCTAGCTACAACAGTGCTGTAAAATAAGCAAATTTAAGAAGTATCACCAACTCCGATTTCACGTTGTACAATAGTAATATATGACTTAGAATGTTAAATCTGTAGTTGATGGACCATGTTGAAACATCTGGAGGAAAAAAAACAATTTTAAATACAAAATACAAAATCTATGAGAACCAATTAATCCAATCTATTACAATAGTCTGCATTTAATTTGTTTACTGCAAAATGTCTTGTTTTAAGCTCTTTAAAATCATTTATTAAGAAGGTAAAAAAGAAATTCTTTCACACCATATGAACAAAGAAATTTGTAGCACTTGGTGTTTCTGAGGGAATTTCCTTCAGTGTAAATAGGAAGAAAAACAATATTAGAAAAGCAAACAAGCAAGTAGATTTAGGAAAGTACCAGGGAGAAGGAAAACAGAAATAATCTGTGTCTCAAATCAAATTCTTCCTAAAGATCAAAGCATCATTTGAGAGAATGTACTCATAGTGATATTTGAAAAGAAAGCCACAGCATATGTTGCTTCCATCTGCCATATTTCCTCTTGAAAGATTCAGAAGAAGAGTCACCCTCCAACACAGAGTGTCTCCTGAGCAAAATGTTGGGTACAATAATAAAGAATGCTGATGTCTCTTGACAGGCATCCTGTGCAGGAAAGGAAGCAGCAGGAAAGGTAAGCAATTGCAATACATTTCAAATGCTATTGATTATAAGCTCAATGGGAGCTTAAACGTATGCGTACTTTCATATAAAATGCATTCCTCATCTTTTATGAATAATTTACAAACTCCACTGAGTTACAGAAAAAGGACAAAGTGCTCCCAGCATAACAATTTTATAGACAGAAATTTAAAAACAGCCTTCATTCAGAAAACAAGTAAATCAAAAAAAAGCTGAATTTTCATTTTAATTATCCCTAAAAATATATTAGCAAGTGAAATACTGAAAAATATTTAATAATTTTAAAATGCAGAACTCTTGTTGATATCCTTACTCAAAAAATGTAAAAAAAAAAAAAAAAAAAAAAAAAAAGCTAATTTTCTTTATATGCCAGTTCGCAAAAGTTGAAAGTAAGAGTAATCAACTTAGGATCATTAATGTGGTTAAACTGCTTATACAATTGCTTATATATCAATTTAATATGTTTAAAAATATAATTTATTTTATAGTGTTCAATGGCATGCATTTATAAAAAATGATGTGATGAATTCAGAGATCATATTATCATTGTATTATTAAAATACAACATATTTTAGTGGTTATTTGGATTAATGCAAAGGAAACTAGTAATGGAGTTTGGATTTTTACTCATATTAAATAAAAGCTGAATAATAATTTTAGATACTGTATATTTATAAATTTCATTGTCAATAAATCACTGTCAACTTATTACTTTAACATTTTTTCCAAGAATTTTTTAAAAATTGGTACTAAAAATAAAATATGTATCAAGACAAGTGAGATGGCTCAGTTGGAAAAGAACTTGCTGTAAAAGTAGGAGTCCTAAAATCTAATACTGAGTACCCACAGGAAGGAGAAACACAGATACTTGTGTCTGTAACCACAGTGGCTGAAAAACAGAGCCAGGATGATCCCTATAACTGGACCAGACAGTCCAGCTCAGATAGTGAGCTCTGTGTTCAGTAAAAGGACCTGTCTCATAAAAACATGAGCAAGATGGAAAAAGACATGGACATTGACCTCTGGCCCTCACATACACAGACACACACAAACACACACACACACACACACACACACGTACATACACACATAATAATTACATTTTTCTTTATATACAAAGACAGACATATACATATAGATTTAGACATATAAATTGTATGGTTAGATATTAATATAAAATGTATGTAAACAGAAAAATAATTCCATAAGTATTTCATATTTAAGTACATTTTTATATATGTAAAGATAGATATAGATAGTTAGATAGATGAATACACAGATACATAGAAAGACAGATAGATGATAGACATTTTTAAAAACAAATGGAGACCTAAAACTGGTCTGAATTACTCCTGTATTCCTTTGAGTCATTTTCAGTATCAAGCCTGAAGTAACAGTCACTCTTTCTGGGCTTCTCTGTTGTGCCTGTGTAAACTGTTCTTCTCTTCAGTTAGGTTGATATGCTCCTGAATACGGCTATTCATTTTGGCAGGGTATTTTTCCAGACTACTAACCTTTCTTGCTTTGAAACTAATTTTCTAATACATCACTGACCTTTCAACTCTCTAACCCTTAAACACATAAACAATTTTCTTTCTCAAAACCATTCTTGCTGTATTATTTGTGCTCTTTTTCTGGGTGGATGGAGAAAGTAATGAGGAGAAGTTACATGTATGAATTCATGATCCATAAAAAAGTAGAATGATTGTATTTTCATGAACTGGTGAATGTAGATACCACTATGCTTGTCCTTCTTCTTGGTACATCATTTCACTATGTAATGGTACAGATTTGTTCTGTGACTCATGTCTTGAGATTATGGAATGGAATTTTCTTTTATAGTCTCCATTTTAGTGTTAAATATCAGAAGCCTGTATGTTGATGGTGTAGTTAGCAGTAACTCAATTTTAGTCTCGTTTGGGCTCTCTAAATGTTGGGACAATATTTCACAAATTGCTTTAAAAACAAACAAACAAATAACAAAAACGGAAACTCTATTCTCTAGCAAGAATTACCCCTATGGAAATTCCTAGCCCATCAGTCATCCATCCACTGTAGTATGCAGGCTTCTAATTGTGGTTTTCATAGAAAACAGTCTTAAAGAAGCCTGCATGCACACACAGTGCTTCTCCACAGACTTAAATTATGTATTGATGTAAAATGTATTATCATTTGAACAGCATCTTCTTATACAGACTTTCAGTTATGGACAAAATGACTACTCAGGGAGCATTGTAGTTCAGGGACATGCCACTAAATAGTGTCATGAAGATATATAATAAAGTAGAAAAACTTTTCTCTTTTAATGAATGTGGATTCCTATCACTAATTGCAAAATAGCATATTAGGAATGCACCATTCCCAGAATATAATTTATAAATTACTAATCGAGCAAAACTTATCTCAGTCAAGGGAGACCTCTGTAATGCTCCATTTACAAGTATTTTCATGCTTCCAAATGCTAGCTTGCCTTGTTGCTGGTGGAAGGTGAGTGATTGTTTGTTTTCTGATGTAATATTTTTGCATTGGATGAAGCAAAAATCTGCAATGGAACTGAATATATGAGAATCAATAAATACTACTTCAATAAACCATCTATCAACAAAGAAGAATAGGAATCACAGAATAATACAAATCACATTACAAAATAGGTTTTCAGAGCCAGCAGGATGACTCGGTAAATAAGAGAGCTTGCTGACTTACCCGACTGGTAGAGTTTTGGGCCTGAAAAGAGCAAAGTAGAAGGAGGGAAACTAATCTTACAAGTCACCCTCTGGTTTCTAGATGCCAACAGTAACATTCACCCCACTATTTAATTGGGTAAATATTAAAACTAAGTATAGAAGAACAATACATATTGATAGTTAACTCATACTGAAATTTCAAAGATTTTGATTAAAATATAAAGTAACACTTATGTTTGAAAAAAACAAAAGCAGAAACAAAAACAAAAATCAAACAAGCAGAGACTCAATAAACAAACAGCAGGCCAAGTGGTGGCACACGTCTTTAATCCCAGCACTTGGGAGGCAGAGGCAGTCTGAGTTCCAGGACAGCCAGGGCTATATAGAGAAACCCTGTCTCAAATAAATAAGTAAATAAATAAATAAATAAATAAATAAAGCAAACAAACAAACAAAAAAGAACAACAAAAAAGGACCCGGCTTTATACACATACAAGAGACCATCTCTGAGTACAGAAACTAAAAAAAAGGGGAAGAAGGGGAAAAATAAAGTACAGCACACATACAGAATTCAAAACAAATCAGAAAAAAAGACCTGTATCTGACACAACGCACAGAATTTAAAAGCAATTAAAATATCTGGGAGTGGAGAGCATCAAAATGAGAAGGAAAAATGTTATCAAACTTTATGATCTGAATTCAGTGCCTGAACTCACATAGAAGGAAAGAACTGAATTCAGTAAGTCTTCTTCTGACCCCTACATGTGTGTTGTGTTATGTGGTATGTAAGCACACAAATAAACAAATGTAAAGAAAATAATAAGTACATATTATCTCCAAGTAGCAATAGTTTCCAAACCATCAGTAAAGTTTTCTTTCTTCAGTACCTATTTGAGCTAATATCACTGTGACCTTCCTCAGAAATACTGCTTCCATTTGACATTTTTTGCTTATAAGTTCACAACACCCAATTCACTCTATTCTGACAATTTTTCTTCTTCACATTGCTTAACTTTATGCAGCAATTTCTATTTACATTGACTAATCCTTAGTTCACTTCATCATACTTCATCTGAACTGCTGCAATAGGCATGTGAAACTTTTTCTGGTATGACCCTTTACATCCTCTTTCTTCTCTCCAAAAGCAATTAACTTTGTAAAATACAGTAATTAAAAGACCTGCTGTTGCTACTCTCCAGTGAGATTGGAATTTTATAAAACTAAATTTGCTTACACTCATATTTCTTGCAGTGTATAGTTCTGCCTGACATCTTGACTTGCAGTGCATTAAACACACATGAATACTAAAGTTTCCACAGGATTTCAATGGTGATTTACAGGAGACAGAATGTTCTGCAAAGCTAAGGGAAGATGCATTTAAAACAGAAATAAGGGGTCAGCATGAACAATTGATAGTAACATTCTTTACTAAATGAGAAACACCGATGTGTTTTCAAAATATATTACTGCTGTATAAATAAAAGCCAATAGAAGGCTCAGCAATTCCTAATGTTCCATTCATTTGGTCCCAATAAAATACAGAATTTATTTTCTATTGTGTTTTTTAAGGTTTGTCTTCAACTTTGTCACCCCAGTAAGTGGAGAATTCAATTTGTTATGGTGACAAAATTAATTAATTAATTAATTAGTTAAAAATAAAGAAATGAAAAAGCTCTCATCGTCCTTTTGAGTCTGTAGTTGGTTTTTCCAGCATGCTGAGAGATGGCTGAATGAGATACTGCATAATATCATGATTAATTCATACCTTGTACATGTAGGAGTTGAGTGAGTAACTATTACTAACCAAACACAATGAGTGTAGGCATATATCAAATGTTAAAGCCAGTAATAAATTCACATAGTAACATTGGAACATTTACAATATAACATTGTGTCACTAGTCTGGAAATAAGGATTATTTAAATTAGTAAAATAAAATGCTTCTATTAAATATTTATCATTAATAGTATTGTTTCTATTACGAATGCTACCTCTTTTCTGAGTAGATAGTTGGTAGAGAAATAAGTGTGCAGTGAAATCAAGATGTTTTTAATTCAAATCCTAGAATTCAGCTATTTAAAAAGACAAGGGCAAGACAGAATCAAATAGGACAATCCTGGGAAGCTCACATGTCTTCTGGTCTTGCATATACAGGGCAGACAGCTCAGAAACTCTGCCTCAAGGTGAACTCACATTGTTCTCTGACCAATACATATGTGTCACAGGAGGCAGGAACCAGCATACACACAAACGTGTGTGTGCTTGTGCACACACACACATAGAGCGGGGGAGGGAGAGAGACATGGAGAGGGACAGGAAGAGGGAGGGAGAGGGAGGGAGAGGGAGAGAGACAGAGAGAGACAGAGAGACAGAGATAGGGGAAAGGCAGGAAGGGAAGGGGAGAGGGAAAGAGGGAGAGAGGTAGGGAGGTAAGGAGTGAGGGAGGGAGGGAGGGAAGGAGGGAGGGAAAGAGGGAGAAAAGGAGAGAGGGAAAGAAAGCACACCACTATGGTTTGGAACTCTGAAAGCAGCATCAGTCACAGATATGTTTGCAATTATATATTAAATGAATTGAATAAGATATTTCATTGGTAGGTTATAAAAGAGATGAAGTTATGAAATAATTCTTCCAAATATCTAAGTACATATAAAATCATTTGGATATAGAATTTTAGGCCTAAACACATGTGGTACAAAAGTTTCAGGAAAGGAACCTGAAGAGATTGCTCAACAGTTAATAGTGTTTACTACTGTCTAAGAGGACCAAGGTTTAGTTCCTACCATTTACACAAGACAGTTCACGACTACTTATTTTTGTAGTTCCAGGGCATCTGATCCTCTCTTCTATCTGATACAGAAAAATGCACGCATGTGGTAAATATAAATTCACACACCCAGGCACATGTTTATAAAGTTAACAAGTAAGAAACTTTTTTTTTAAAAAAAGAAAGTAACAAAAAGGGTCCAATCATGGATATTTAAAAGTAACACTTACTCTAGTATCTCTATAAAATAAAATAATTCTTTATTGATTATCAGACAAGGATTTTGTTCACATCTATTCAGAAAAACTTATATGTTTCTTAAGTGTCCATTTGTGCTTAGAACAAAATAGTAGAACCCTGAAAAATAGAAAAAACTAATCACAAAACAAAATAAAAAAAAAAAAAACCTCTCTACCTCTCCCTTAATTTTCTTCAGCCTACACAGTGGGGTAAATTAACAAAACAACAGTTATATTAGAAAATACGCCTAAATCATACATTTTATAAAATTGGAAAACTAAAATTATGGTAATGAAATTTTTGATATAAGAAATTAATTTTATTATATGAAATGTCAAATATAAAAATCAAAATAACTATTTTCTATGTTTAGTACTAAAATAATTTTTGTTTTGTGGATGCTTTTGAAGCCCATTGTATATTTTTTATATTTTATAGCAATCTCTTATTACAAACAGTTTTCAGACTCTTACGATAAAGAAGAAAATTTAAGTAGCTAAGTATCTTTTCCATTAGGTGAACATTTATAATATCATAAATCACAATTTTATATTATTTTTATATCATTGGGAAAGTAGTAAAATAAATATTTAGAATTCAGAAAAACACAATTTTATAAATTATACTCTTTCAATATATGATTTTCTATTTTTATACAATGTAGCAGAATTTTACCTGTCCAATCACTTTAAATATGAATACAACAAGAAGCCTGTGATTGGACAGGAAAAAAGAAGGCACAGCTAAGAGTTTCAGAGATGGAGACAGAGGAGAAGAAAGGAAGATGGAGCAAGAGGAAGATGATCCAGATTCATGTTTCTTTAAATAGCCATGAAGACCCCTCTCTGGGGAGACCTTCACTCAAGTCTCAGGAAGTTGTGGCCACCCAAATACTCACAAGACACCGAATCTGGATGCAAACAGCAGAGGCTTTATTAGGGAGAGTTAGCTGGCTAACAGTCAGTTCAATTTGTTTGTCCACGCAGGAGCTGAATTGACAAAGACCGGCTGGCTGAGGGGCTTTTTAAAAGGGGAAAACCACAAGTTAGGGGAGTGAGGAGGGGGTGAGGGGTTGCTAAGAAAACATAACATAAAAATAGCTGAAAATTCCAGAGGAGCCCAACCTAAGTGAGTCAGGGAAATGTGGAAAACACTCTGTATACTCATTCTTCTCAAAAATGTGGTTTTGCCATGTCACTGTGGCCTTGCCCTGTCATTGTGGCCCTGACCTGTCACTTGCTCAACCATTTCTCAGTTGCTTGGACATGGCCCTGCCCTGTCATCATGGTTACTAGTTTCTCAGCCCCACCTAGATGACTTGCATTCTTCTCTTCCCTTTTGGTTAGCTGATTCCTGAAACCAGCCAGTCTACATTTTTAGCTTGCTTCAGAGAAAATTTTCCATGCCATTTAAAGTGAGGCTTAGAGAAAAGCCTATATACATTTTATAAAATGATTTCTATAATTTTTCACTCTACAGCCACAGGTAGCTATGAATATGATAATAAGTGATGGACAATTTGTCTTTTCTAGGTGGCAATTTATATTCTTATCTATTGGCTCTAAAATTATTGTGTGGGTATCTTGTGAATTGAGAATTTATTGATATATAAATCTGACTGATTAAGTATAAGTTTCTAGAGTTTTGATTCACTGGGTTAAGGGGGATTGTGACAACTAGCCATATAGGATAGATGGATGAGAAGGAACTAGTAGCTCTGAAGCAGGTGAACCAGAGCTGGGAGGACTACAGTTGGTCGCTGCATGGGGCTAGCCATGGAGGCATTGAGACTGAGACCTCTGGGGTTGGAGCCTGAAAACATGGTGCTGATGTTTTTAATATTTCCTGCAACAATACAAGAATATGCATATTACATATACATATTATTGACATGTTAAATATGTCAAATAAATATAATATTCAAATATGATTCAAAGAGTCAAGTACAATCAAGAAATGTGTGTATGTATGCATGCTCACGCATGTTCATATGTGGAAGTCTAAGGAGAACATGGAGTATCCTGCTCTATGACTATAATTTCATTGATAAAAGGTCTTAACTAAACCTGGAGGAAAGACATTCTGCATACGATACAATCGTACTAGCAAGTATCAAAGTAAATAATACTAGAGATAAATTTACATGAGCATCAAGACTATCTGTGGACCAAGACACAACCTGACATCAAGGGATGAAGCAGAATTTTTTATTTTTTAAGTGAGCCTGACCCAGGAACAGATTCAGGTTTTCTTAAACCCCATGTTCTAACATGCTAACTGGGTCCTGAAATTAGATAGTAATATAACCAAGAAAATCATGTCAAGACACCACATTTCATATATAATGTTGGAAATGTCAAGTAGGTGGCAAAGCAAGGAATTCTGTTATAAATCTGAGATGTTATTTGTCAATATGCTAATCTTTGGGATTGGTGGGAAATAGGGATTTGTTCATTTCCTCCAAAAGACTAAGCTGATAGTCACAAATATATGAGGTTATATACAGAAATGGGGAATAAGTGGCTATAAAAGAGCTTAAGACAGCACAAGATAATTTGTTTATGAACGTGTAGTATTCCAGTTCTTCATATCTATGTCATTTGAAACAGTCAACCTTTGTTATTGCACCTTATTTTCTGTTAATTTCTTTTACTTATTAAGTATATTTCAGTATTTGAAATATAAGTTATTTCTGTTTATATTTTATAGTTTCCCATTACTGATCATTTCTTTATGAAAGAAATGATCTATCACTACTCTTTCTAGCATTGATTTATCATCTATCAGTCTATAAGCTATTGGCTAAGGAATATCTATCTCTTAGCTACCTATAAGTCATTGACTTACCTCTCATATATCTACCTACTTAACTATTGTCATATATTACTAATTCCCCTAATGATTTATTTATCTGTCTATCTACCTCTCTATCACCAGTATCTACTTGTCTTCTTAATTACCATTTACATACATTCTTCTATTTACCTGGCTGTCATCTGTATCATTGGCTATATACAAGCTTGTGCATTATTCTTAAAAAAGCCAAATTCACACTACATGACCCTCTGTCTATTTTTCTGTTCTGTTGCACCTTTATTCCTGCTGAACCATGACCATTTATCCAAGTAGAGATATAGCCCATTATTTTTCAATTTATCTCCTCTATAATCCTTTATCTCAAATAAGCTCATGAAGTACTTGTTTCTGGCTATTAGAAGAGAAAGGGGCTAGGAACTAGGATCCCTACAGGAATATCATGCTGGGAATGAAAGTGGCCCACCTGGAGAAAGATAAATCTCTCAGGAAGCAACCATTTCTAGCCCTGTAATTTGACCCCAGCATAAAATTTGCATATGCAAATTTGGAAGCTTTTGTCTCATCTTTCCTTAGTTGTAACACTGCCAAGATAGAAACAAAACTGTAACAATTTCTTACTCAGAAGTATAAGCCAAAACTGTCAGCAAAGCTGTCAATGTTTTTATATTCATTGTTTGTATATTTTCTTTAGATTTTGGTTTGATTTTACTTTTTTATCTATTTAAGGCAAGAATTAACTCTGTAGCCCAGGGTTGCCTGGGATGACAATCACACTTGCATCTCTCCATTCTGTATTTCCCCGTGATTGAAGTTATAATTCAGATCCACTCACAAGCTGTATATGTTGAATTTTGGATTCACACTGAATCCCAACTCCTGTGTCTCAGAAGATGGCTGCCCTTGAAAACAGTGTTTAAACAAATGCACTTGTGAGTTTACAAAGGTATCATTTTCAGGGATTTTTGTTTGTTTTTAAATCTGAGTGGAAGACAAGAATTGAGAAGCATGCAGATACAGGGAAGACTTTGACATGTAAGGATGTTGCATATGTTTTCCACCCAATGAGGCAGGTCTTGTGAAGCTCAAAGACAGATTTCTGTTAGACTGTTTTGGGACAAGGAGACATCCAAGTTTAACATTTAAAGAAGCCAGCTCCCAGAAAACCTGAACTGAGCATGTATTTAACAAAACAAAACAAAACAGTGCTGGCCCAAAGGCAACTGTTATGCAAAGGATCTGTAGCAAGTCTTCTTTGGATGTGGACCTTTGGTGTCTGCTTTAACTCCCAGCTCAGTCACATACATTCTGGGGAGTGTTGTTCTCTTTCTATATCTATTTATTTCACTGTCTCCACGGGTGCCCTCTGGACTTATCTGTTCCTATAAATGACATTTAGCTTCCCAAATTTGTGAGAAAACTCTTTTTTTTTAATATTTAAAACACACAGGCTATGGTATTTTCTTAGAGTTTTGCTACAAAATGGCAATACAGCATTTCTTATGTCTACATTAAATAAAAAAATTAAGTCTGTATGTATGATCAGTATTCTAATTCATCCAAGATCTTGAGAAGACACCTTAAGCTATAAAAATAAGAAAATTGTTGATTCTATTACATCTTGTATGTATGGCCTTATGTTGTCACTATTTCAATTTGTGCAAATGGAAAAATGACAAAATATTATAACTGTGTTAACTGGTTTAGAAATTGTATTTTGAGGGTAAATATGCAAGAATTATCCAATAACTGGGAAGGCTAGGCTGGTGATACTTTGTCATGCTGCATTGTCTGCTGGGGGTGGGGGGGCTGGAAAGATGGCTTGATGGATAAGTGCACTTGCTGAGCAATAGTAAAGACCAAAGTTCAAATGCTAGTACTCTTGGAAAAATCCCAGTATGCTACATGCAAGCCTGTAAGCAAAAACTATGATGAACAAAGACAAAAGGATTTCCAGTGCATGTGGCTGACAATCTCACTCCAGCTTCAGGGAGAGACACTCTTGAAGGAAAACAGAGAGTAATAAAGTAGGTACCCTGATGTTCTTTTACAGCTTCTTCCCTGTTTATAAGTTTCATCCATATTACATGCACCACACTCGTACACATAAACACACACACAAAAATCAATAAATACAGATAAATAAAACTCATAGTTCAATAGTTATTTTTTTCCTTATAGTTTTTTAACTCAACATCATGAAAATATATCAGGAACTTGCTAATCACTGAGGCACGGCAGGTGTTCGGGTGAGAGATTTGACTGTTGTGGATAGCCATGAACCTTACATAGACACAGATGCAGCTTTTCTTGTAGCAATCCTAAATGATTACATTGACTGTTCAGAAAAAGCAAACGGTAGATGTTAAAGAAAGTAAGCAAATGCACATTTTCCTCTTCACAGCTGCATAAATGACACCGACTGTGACCGGAGGAAAAGTCTGTCTTTTACTTCCAACCGAGAATTGTGTGATTGGAAGCAGTTTGATATTGGAGATTATTTTCCATTTTCTGTAGTATTATTCAGTTCAATATCAGTATTTGCTGAACTCTCAAATATCTGGGCAGTTTCATGGTGTTTAACAGCCCATTGAAGAGTGGGAAATGATATCCCTGCAAAACAGAGTGGGTTCAAGAGTAAACGTGGAAATTACATCAAACTGTCGAAGTCTCTAAGGGCAAAATGGAAATGGTTAAACGGTGAGAGCTTTTCTTTAGTGATTTCAGTATCCACAGGTGTAATCTGGTAATCTCCAAACCCATAGTTTGTTTTGTCTGGGCAGCTAGGCCACTAACACAAGGGTAAGTCACATGGGAAGATTCAAGGAGTTTCAAAAACAGGCCATTTCTAAGCATTTAAGAATCAGCTAGAAAGACATGAAGAATAGAGCAATGCTAAATTTGAGTTAGCTGTGTAGAAAAGAAGGGTATTCAGTCACCCTGCTCCATGGAAATAGTTTAGAAAAATTTTTGTAAATGGAAAAAGATGGTGTCATGTTCAAACAGCCTACATTGCAGAAGATAAAATGTTTATGGGATGACAGTGAGTGGAAAGTTCTGGGGCTACATTGCTTCCGATGCAACATTGAATAAGTCCACTTTGGTGTCTAATGTAATGGTTAATGTTATTTGTGGTTTTTGCCTGATTTTTTCTGGGAAACAGGATCATTTAGCCCAGAGCATGAGTGACAAACTATAAAAAAAAAAGGTTGCACTTAAGTGTAGGTGATGGGCCAGTGACTTCATTTCTAGTTACATGAAGGAGACAAAGAAGCATGGCTAACTTCAAAGCAGCTGCATCACAGGAACTTCCATCAGTAAGAGTGAAGACTCATACTGGCTCCATCCCTGGATGGCCTTGTCCTTCAAGCAAATTTCTCCACTGAAGAGACTTTCCACGAATAAAGTACTGTGTACAGAAACTGGATGTGTGTCTTCAAGAAGGATGTAAGCCTCTGAGCTTCTCACATCTTGTTGTGTGAACTTCCTCAGTCATGTGAAATTCATTAGCTTCCTAAGACTAATGAATTTCCCTCATCACGGCAGGACAAAATGTATTTCTTTGGAAAAAAATAGTTATGCAGAACTCCATCACTGTCTCCATCTCTCAATAATTCTGTCCACTCTTCTCTAATGCTCCCTAGGCCTTGGAGGGAGTGCTATCTACCCTTTGCCTGATCTTTTGCCCCAAATTAGGCACCATTTATTGCCTGAGCTTTTGGGGCAGGAGTTCCCACTTGGAGTTTAATAATGAAGACATGGAGACATCTTTATATTATAAGGATTTTAGCCTGTTTGTTGGGGCAATCCTTCAGTTCCTCATCTAATACCACCTGGCCTCAATGCCTTGCTCCTGTTCTTCTTCCTCTATCCCTCTACCCCACCTCCATTTATTTATCAAATAATATCCCTTTACCCCACCTCTTTATTTATCAAAACCTTCATTCTTTTCTCATATAAAAAAATCCATTAGCATAATGGGAATGACTCTATAGCTTACTCATTGTAAGCCAATCAGCAGCAGGACTGTCTGTCTCTTAGTTTTGCCTTTTGGTTTGATTGAGGCCAACATGACCTTCTATGATATCCCCCACAGCAGTTTTTTTAGCATGATAATCTCAGAAATCATCATTTTAGAAGATAAATAACAAATATTTATATGTCCTTTCAGCACCTGTCTCTGCCAGCACAACAATTAACAATTGGAAATACAGAGAAACACTTTCATAGCCAGTTGATAAAATATGTGACAGAGTACATTATCCCAACAACTGTTAACAAAGAAAAAAGAAGAAGGCATGGAGCAAATATTCTTATGTAGCCCAAAACCACATATATGTGTTTATATATGTGTATATATATATATATATATTTCTACATATATGTGTATATTCACATATATATACATGTATATGTATATATATGTGTGTGTGTGTGTACAAGCACATGTTTGTAAATATGCACACATATATATGTATTTCCCATTTCAAGCTGTTTCCATGTGGAGTATTTCCTAATTATTTTATGTTCTTGCACTGGGCTACTGCTAAGGCTCCATTTGAATGATGAGTTAAAAATTTTTTCCTATATGTTGAAGATTGAACCTGAGGGATATTTTCTTTTATTTTAGTTTCATTTCCTCCCTTCCCCTGCCTAATTTTCTCTATAAGTCCCAATACTTTGGATCCCAAGATGAGTCTTTTGGCAGTTGTACTCTATTCTTTGTATCAACATGTCAAATATTAAAAAAAAAAAAATGGCAAGTCAATATCTCCATCTCGTCTTCCTTCTGCTTTTCTTGTCAAATCTAATGCAGAATATAGCACTTGGTTTGTGTTTTCTCAGAACAATACTTCCTTAATATGGTCAATACCACCCCATCCCTGGCAGAGACATGAGCCTCAATTCCATGTCTTTACACCCATATCAAAAGCCAGTACTTTCTGCCACAGATTGCTGTGTTACTATCCCATTTCATGCTACTTCCAAGACTGCACTAAATTTCTATCCATGAGTGATGTTGTTGGTCTCCCTGTACTTTCATGATATATCTCATTCATCAAGAACCATGTTGCTTAACCCACCAGAGAAGGGTAGAAGAAATGAGCCATTCTGGAATTCCCAGACTCCTCAACTTTGTTTCCACATATTATCACCCATGACAGGGAACACACCACTCTGGCCATCACTACGAAAGAAGGTACATCATCCAATACTCCTATTAAATGTTTTCTTTTATAACAGGTGCATTTATCATGGAATCACTTCATAGAAATAAAACAATGGCTAAGGTAGAAGTTGGTACCGGGAACTAAATTGTTGCTGTGACATGCTTGATCATGCTGTTGCTTGGAGGGATAAGAAAGACCTTAACACTTTGCACTAAAAATGCAGTTGAAAGTATTAAATGGGAATTAATGGGACATCCATTAGGTGCATGGACAGTGGTGCTAAGGGCACTGTGGACTGTGGGAGTCCCATCTCAAAGAAGTTTCAAATAGAAATATTATTCTTGCCTGGCCTATAGACTATTCTTGTAATAATTTGTCAAAACAAACAAAAAGAAAGTTCCCACTTCGGGTTCCATATCCACCACTGCAAGGAGTCTTGGGTAGAGTCACCCACATAGATTCCAGGGCTCTTCTTATCCGAAGTTTCAGGTACATCCTAGAGATGCACCCTCCTACCCACTGTGGATTTCTTTTCTCTTTCCCCTTCTCTCCCTACAAATGATCCCCTTGCCATGTTTCCATCCACAGCCCCCTTCCTCCTAGTTCCCTCCTTCCAATATATATTTAATCTCCCATTCTGAGAAATATTCAAACATCCTCCTTTAGGGCCTCTTTGTAATTTGATTATTTTGGTTCTATGGATTGTAGCATGATCATACTGTACTTTATAGCTAATATTCAATTATAAATGAGTACATACTATGCATGTCATTTTGGGTCTGGGTTACCACACTCAGGATTATATTTTCTAGTTCTACCCACTTGCCTGCAAAATTCGTAATGTTATTTTTTTTAATAGCTGAGTTGAATTCCTTTGTAAATTAACCACATTATTTTCATCCATTCTTCACTCAAGGGTAAGCTAGAAATTTTCCCATTCCTGGCTATTCCAAATAAAGGTATATATATATATATATATATATATATATATATATATATATATATATATAGTGGAGTAAGTGTTCTTGTGGTATGGTGGAGAATCTTTTTCACATATTCCCAGGAGTGGGATAGATGGGTTTTGAGGTAAAGGTTTTGAGGTAAAGAACTATTCCAATTTTGTTTTTGTTTTTTGTTTGTTTTTTGTTTTTGTTTTTTCATGGTATAATACAATTTATTTCCACTTGTAAATGGCACAAATGGAGAAATGTAAAGGTGTTCAAATACAATAAAGTCATTTTTACAGGTGAAAATAAATCACATTATTCCAGTGTCCAAAACAATGTATTCTATGTTTAAAGTGCTAAACATTTACAAAAGCACAAAATTACTAAATTCTGCCTTATGATCTAAAACAGTTTTCAATTTTTGAAAAGGATGTACAGAAAAATTATTAGTAGCAGGATGGGATCTCCAGGACAGTTTCTTTAGTGTTATGTTTACTTGATGTCCAGGCAGCCAAAAAATCAAGACTATGTGCAAAGCTCCATTTACTTACAAGGCCTTGACTTCAGGCTCTGTTTCACCTGTAGATGTGACCTCAAATTCAGGAATATTCATCTCTAGATACAGAAATGTGCAGAAGAGAGCAGGAGCTCTTTTAAAATAAACATACTTTCAGCTAACATTGTTTATACAGTGCAAACACTTTCTGATGTTAACATTTAGAGTTAGAACTAAGTTTAAAAGAAAAGTTATGTGCAAAGGACAGGGACTCACATTAGGAATAAAATGTCTCAAAGCTTCTATAAGGCAAAGGACACTGTCAATAGGACAAAACAGCAATCAACAGATTGGGAAAAGATCTTTACCAATCTTACGTCCGTCCGATAGAGGGCTAATATCCAATATATACAAAGAACTCAAAAAAGTAGACTCCAGACAACCAAATAACCCTATTAAAAATGGGGTACAGAGGTAAACAAAGAATTCTCAACTGAGGTAACTTGAATGGCTGAGAAGCACCTAAAGAAATGTTCAGCATCCTTAGTCATTAGGGAAATGCAAATTAAAACAACCCTGAGATACCACCTCACACCAGTCAGAATGGCTAAGATCATTAACTCAAGTGATGGTAGATGCTGGCGAGAATATGGAAAAAAAGGAACACTCCTCCATTGTTGGTGGGATTGAAAGCTGGTACAACCACTCTGGAAATCAGTCTGGTGGTTCCTCAGAAAATTAGACATAGCATTACCTGAGGACCCACCTATACCACTCCTTCACATATACTCAGAAGACACTCCAACATATAACAAGAACATATGTTCCACTATGTTCATAGAAGCCTTATTTATAATAGAGAGAAGCTGGAAAGAACCCAAATGTCCTTCAACAGAGGAATGGATAAAAAATGTGGTACATTTACACAACGAAGTATTACTCAGCTATTAAAAATTTTGAATTCGAGAAATACTTAGGTAAATGGATGGAACTAAAAAATATCACCCTGAATGAAGTAACCCAATCACAAAAGAACACACATGGTATTTACTCACTGATAAGTGGATATTAGCCAAGAAGCTTGAAATAGCCAAGATTCAACTCACAGACCACGTGAAGCTCATGAAGAAAGAAGACCAAGTGAGGATGCCTGGGTCCTACTTAGAAGGAGTAACAAAATACTCAAGGGAGCAAATATGGAGAAAAAGTGTGGGACAGAAACTGAAGGAAGGGCCATCTGGAGACCATTCCACCTGGGTATCTATCCTATGTGAAGTCACCAAAAAAAGATGCTGATGTGGATATCAGTTAGTGCATGCTGACAGGAGCCTGATATAGCTGTCTCCTTAGAGGTCTGCCAGAGTCTGCCAGATTCAGAAGAGGATGCTCACAGCTAACCATTGAACTGATCAAGGGATTCCCAATGGAGGAGTTAGAAAGATGACTGAAGGAGCTGAAAAGGTTTGTGGCCCCATGAGGAGAGCAACAATACCAACCAACCAGAGCCCCTCAGGGTCTAAAATACCAGCCTGGGAGCACATAGGGAGGGACCCATGACTCGGTCTGTATATGTAGGAGAGGATGGCCTTGTCAGGCAAAGGTGAAAGAGGATATCCTTGGTCTCATGAAGGCTGGATGCTGAGTGTGGGGATATTCGAGGATGGGGAGATGGGAGTGGGCTGTAGGTGGGGGCAAATCTTCATAGAAGCAGGAAGAGAGGGGATGGGATAGGGGGTTCCTGGGCAGGGAGTGGGTATGGTGTAAAGAAATAACATCTGAAATGTAAATAAAATGTTCAATAAAAAGAGAAAGAAATGTAAACAAAAAAGAAAAAAAAAGATAGTCGGGTAATAAATGGAATGAAGGAGTGGTCACCTCAGGGCAGAAGCCCACTCAGTTAATCCAGCAAATCATGAAAGGAAAAGCTAGAAGGATTTCCTTGGACTAAACAAAAACAGAAATTTTATGCAAGCAAATCTAATTTAAGGAGAGGGCTAGGATCCAACCACAGAAAGCTGAAGAATCTAGTAGCTTTAGTCATGTGATTCAGGCTTTAGATTCAGGAAGGTTACAGAAGGAAAGGTGTTACAGGATTTTTCTCTTCAGTTAAGGAGAACCACTCAGGCCAGGTGTATGACAGGGAGTTAATGCAGGCAGGCCTAGAGGATCATCAGATGAAGCTGGAAAAATGAAGTGTGGACTCTATTTGGACAACCCAAAATGTTTGAGATGCCAGAGCCATTGGATATCTGCCAATGAGAGCTGTTAAATAAAATATGGACCTAACCCAAAAAAGAGAAATGCAATACAGTCAGCAAATTAGAAAGCCATCTAATAAACCCTTAAACATTAGACATGGACTTGCAGAATTTAGAGTTTATCCTTCTGGTTTTCGGTCTTGCTTGACATAATATTTCACTGTGATTGATTCTTTTCCTCCCCTCTAGAATGGTAATGTCTATGCTTTTTCATTGTATGCTGAAAACATGAGATATCATCTTGGAACTCAAAAAAGATTTTGGACTTTTAAATAGTGTTAAGTCTGTGAAGAATTCTGAAAGCCTCTAAAGTTGGACTGAATACATTTTGAATTTTGATATGTCTACAATCCTGTGGCATCCAAGAAGTTGAAGGTGGTGGTTTGTATGAGAATGACTTTCATAGTTTCATGGTTTTGAATGATTAGTCCCTAGTTCATTAACTGTTTAGGGATGATTAAGAGGGGTAGCGTTGTTGGAGGAGGTGTGTCACCTTCAAAAATGTAATCAAGCCTCTAGTTAAATGCTATCTATAATAGTTGCTTTGGTTATGCTGTCTCTTTATAACCATATAATAGCAACTAAGACACAATCACATAGAGCAAATTATTGAGATATATATATATATGTATATACATATACTTATATATGTATATATAATTTGTATATAGTATATGTGTGTATACTCACATACAAAATAGATAGAGTATAGATAGATAGATAGATAGATAGATAGATAGATAGATAGATGCTATGTTAATATATTGATAGCTTGGTAGGTACCATAAATATTTGATAAATATATAAATACATGATAGATAAGAAATATATATATGTGTGTGTGTGTGTGTGTGTGTGTGTGTGTATACATCAAGAGATTTGGATGATAGACTAGATAATTTATAGATGACAGATAAATATATAAGAGCTGGCTACCTAGATATATAGAGAGGTGATAAGAAAGAGGATAGAAATCCAGATGGTACATTTAGAAAGGATTGATAATAAATATTATACTGTCTGTGTCTATTTGTATACATATGACAGCATAGATATATTCAAGACAGTTAATAGATTATACAAAGACAAAAAAGATATATAGATGACTCAAATAGAGAAATAATAAAGAGATAGTATATAGATAAATACATAACAATTAGTCTGTATGGTACATATTGTAGTAAACATGACTAGTTTAAACAGTAAATAAACTAACTGAAATAACTTCTATATGTCAATATCCTAGGAATAGAGTACAATAGAGTTAAGGAAAGGATATATTGGGTTGAATAGAAAACACTTGGTTTAATTTTGAATCAAATTCTCCCGTGAAGGATTCATGTTAAGTTATTTGTATGCAGCTATATAAAGTTGATTGTGGTGAAGACTGTTGGAATTATGTCTGTGAATATTAACTGGATAATCAGTGTTGTTGAAAGCTGCTTGCTTGACACTCAGCAAACCCCGGCTTCAGACAAATCTGTCTTTCTGTTGTGCTAATCTCAGTGCCAATGTCAAGCTCAATTATTTTTTAGCAATGAAAAACAGCATCAGCGGCACCTGGAAATTTTGAGAAATGCAAATTCTCTGGCTCAAATTCAGAACCAGAAGCTCTGACTTGTGTTAAGACTTCAAAACATGTGTTTTAGATAAGTGTATAATTATAATGTACACTAATGTTTAAAACTCTTGGTTAATTGTAAAATTGTATATCCAATGTGCTTTAGACACATCTAGTGTTATATTCCTAGTGACTCTCTTAGGGTGAGAACATGGGAAATGAAGGTCATCATGACATCTGTGTGGACAGCTGATGATGAGCTTAAAAGTGCATTTATTCATTTAATTCTACATGGCATGAATGTGGAGGTCAGAGGACAGTCTGCAGGAGTCAAGTCTCTTCATCTTTCATGTAGATGCTGAGGATCAAACTCAGGTCATGAGATTTGGTAGCAAGCTCTCTTATCCCCTGCTCGATCTTGCCAGCTTCACTGATGGGTTTTTAATAAGTGAGAAAAAATAACTGTATTGGCTAGTAGAATTATCTATGGCAGGCTAAACTCTAAAATACTAGAAAAGCTATGGGAAAGAGACAGTAGTGTACTCGTGCACACACAAGCACATTCACACACTCATACCTACTTAAATACCACCTTAAATGCATCAAAGGACATAAGTAATGTCCTAAGCATTTGTGTAATAGCCACCAAAAAGGCTGCTATAATTAAGAGAAGTGCATTAATGGAACATAATTAGGTAGTTGAGAGCAACCACTGTTAATATTAAGATAATATGTTCAATGGGCTTGTAAGGTGAAAAAACAAGAAGCCACAAAACTGGTTCTTAAATTATACAAACTCAGTAGAAACACTGAGTCAAAATTTGTATAAATATTTCATGAAGTGGGGCAAAGCAAAAAGTAATGACTAATTTGTAAGGTGAACTTTAAAAAAGTTTTATTTATAGCAAATGATGAATCAGTGGAAAAAATAAATGTAAATGTGAGTTAAAAATCCAAGAGAGATAGACAAAGATGTGCTTATATTTTATACACTAAAGTTTAGTTAACAATTTTGAGGTTTAAGTTTCTGTGGTTAGTGAGTTGATTTTACACTAAGACTCTAGCTCTTGGTTAAAATGCTGAGTTTTAAAATCATGTTTAAAGCCATTGGACATCAATTGCATGGTACGTCTTAGGTCATAGGCATTCTAAACATAGGAGTGATCGAATGAAATATGTCCTGCTCCTAAGCTGGGCTAAATCAGTACTGCCAATTTCAAAACACTAAATTTTCAGTGACACTTGATTTTGTTCAAAATCACTGTCCTTTGGTGACATAGTGAGCAGTGCAGCATACTGTAAAATGAAACTCACAGACACTTGCATCCAAACTGAAGGGTCTGCTTTGTGTTTCTAAATACCATAAAAGCTGTCAATCATGTCCATTCAGGTAATTCTAATAGAAGTTCCACTGAAGATTAATTTATGTTTTCATACTGATTAGTACTCTTGAGCATATTTCTTGGCAATGCTACATCTTTTGAAGTAACACGTTTTGAAGAATAAACATACATTTCTAGAAGAGACCAGTCCAGTAATCAAATAGACATTGCATTTTTTTCTAGACACACAAGAGTGTTCAATCCTAAATGTATGTGATACAAAACGACCTTAGTATAAATAATCTGAAGAATTTAATATGGTATTTAAATTAAGAGAAATAATCATAAAGTATACTTGGATTTGGGGATTAAATTTAGAATAGAAACAAAATTAAGAGGTCAAAGTAGATATTAGCAGAAATGTGTATCATTTTGAAGAATGAGAATTAGATGCATGCAAATTAGCAAAATGTTCATCTGAAATGGTTACAAAAAAAGTAAAAATAAAATGCTGCAAAATTAGAAGGGAGAAATCATAAAGGATATTTAGTGAGTGATATTTGACCTAAATTAAGCCACATAATAAATTTATATATACAGCCAACAATTTACTACTCATATACAGTTTGAAGATTATACCATGTTCATTGATGATTAAGAATCATCAATATAACTGATTCTATGTTGTGGTTATTATACTTCAAACAAGAAATGCTGAGAAAAAATTCCATTTGTCAAAATGATCCATTAGTTATCCAGAGTGGTAGCCATCCCTTGGTAGTTCCATGGTTAACAGGACTTGCTGATCTCATAGAAGAGTCTATTTCAATTCCCAGATTCCAATCAAGGCAGCTTCAGTATGAGGAAACGGAACACATACTCCTGCCCTCCCACATACCCATGTGATCATGGTATACACCACACACACACACACACACACACACACACACACACACACACAGAGAGAGAGAGAGAGAGAGAGAGAGAGAGAGAGAGACAGAGAGAGAGACACACACACACAGAGAGAGAGAGAGAGAGAGAGAGAGAGAGAGAGAGAGAGAGAGAGAGAGAAAATTATTTGCCCCAAATGATATTTAAAAAGTTCCAAGATTGAAAATTTCTATCTCTATCACTTCATTTAATTTTAATTGATAGTATATTGGTTAGTAGTCAATATAAGGAGCTCTAGAATTACCAGCAAGGTGTAATTATATACATAACTGTGGAGAATTTTCTTGATTAGGTTAGTTTTAGTAAGAAGACTTTTCCACTGGAGGCACCATCCTTGAGCAGGCACCTAGATTATCTAAGAGGAGAAAGTGAATGGGACCTAAACATTCATCGCTCCCTTCTTCCCACTGCACATGCTGTGTTGACCAACTGTTTCATACTCTTCCATGTTGAGTCCTTATGGTGTACTCTACACATAGACTGTATGTCAATTCAAATTCTTCTACCTTAAGTTATTTTATATAAAAGTCTAAATATCAGAGTTAACATTACAAATTAAGACATTTCACAGTGTTTTTTAACTCAGTACTCCAGTGTAGTGAAAAGAAGCCATGACCAAGACAACTCTTATGAAAGAAAGTGTTTTGGGGGCTTTGCTTATGATTCCAGAGGTTAAGTCTATTATCATCATGGTGGAAAACATGGCATACCAGAAGGCAGGTGAGCCTTTGAAACTTCAAAGCCCATCTCTAGTGACACATTTCCTTTAAAAAAGGGCCACTCCTTATAATCCTTTAAATTCTTTTAAATAGTGTCATTTCCTTGTGACTAAACATTCAAATATATGACCCTATGTTGGTTGTTCTTATTCAAACTTCCCCAACACATTTCATAATCTACATTTTTAGACAAAAAGGGAAGAATCAAAAAACATTAGGTTAGTTTCTCATATAATGTAGATTTAAAGAGAAAATTTGAACATTTTTGTCTATAGTTATAACATAAAAATAGAATGATGATTTTCAATGTGAAAACTGAGCTGTATATCAAACATTGGATAATATATATACATACATATATATATATATATATATATATATATATATATATATATTTCACTTTTATCATTAAAAATAGGGTGATAGGATTATTAATTAATTAATTTATTTTAAATAAATTTTATTAAATATCAAAGAGAAGAGTACATTGTTTTTATTGATGAGTCTGTATATCACACACACACATACACAAACCCTACAAATTAATGATTTAAACTACCTTACATAAACTACCTTACAGTAGCATCTGAATTGAAGCATGAGAATCTGAGAAAGGTGCTCATAACACAAATGAACAACATAATGATCACATGTCATGCAAATGTGCATCTAATACAAACACATACAATTCAATGCTCACAATATTACTGCATTGTACATCTATATTGCAATGTATTTATCAAGACCACTCAGCACAGATTTTGATATGATTCATTGTTTTTACTTTCTGATTTATTTTTTTACTTTCAGGTAATCATAAATAATATGATCATGTACTCCTTGTTTCTGTTTCTTAACAGGTACAGAATTGCAATTATTTTTTTAGGTTATTCTTGTAAGTAAAATCACCAGACAATAACATATACATATAATCGATGGTAAAGAATTATGTTGAAAAATTTTCAAAGGAGGAACTCCATTTTATTTATTTATTTTTTAAATTAGATATTATATTTATATTTCAGATTTTATCCCCTTACCCCATTCCCCACCACCACCCAGGAACCCCTATCCCATCCCCCCTCCTCCTGCTTCTATGAGAGTGTGCTCCCACCTACCCCCCACTCCCAACTCCCGAACATCAAATTCCCCACCTTCAGTGTTTAGCCTTCATGGGACCAAGGATCTCCTCTCCAACCTTTGTCCAACAAGGACATCCTCCCCTACATATACAGATGGAGTCATGGGTCCCTCCCTATGTGCTCCCAGGCTGGTAGCTTAGACCCTGGGGAGCTCTGGTTGGTTGGTATTGTTGCTCTCCTCATGGGGCCACAAACCTTTTCAGCTCCTTCAGTCTTCTCTCTAACTCCTCCATTGGGAACCCCTTGATCAGTTCAATGGTTAGCTGTGAGCATCCTCCTCTAAATATGTCAGACTCTGGCAGACCTCTAAGGAGACAGCTATATCAGGCTCCTGTCAGCATGTACTTCCTGCCATCTGTGGGGAGCCGACAGAAGTCGGCTATCATCCTTGCAGCAATCTTGAGCCATATACCTTACAAGAGATTTGATTACAATAGCCTACAACAGCGGAGCACACTCTGATAACATCTTGTTTTAGATACCCAGGATCTTCCCTTGGGTGTGTGAGACTAAGAGATCAGATTTAGAGATAAGACCTAAGGGTGTGACTTAAGGGCATGACTTAAGGCTGTGGCTTAGAAGTGAGACATATAAAAGGCTAGAGACAGACAGAAGAGTTCAGTACAACTTGGAGTAGGAATTAGGCATTGAGGAAGAAGACGCTTGGACTAGAGAACTCAGAAGAAATTATTATTAAGTATTAGGCACTTAGCACTTGGAGAAAGAAGCTTGGAACTTGGAGGCACTAGGGACTAGCAACTAGGAACTAGGGACTAGGAACTCAAGACTTGGGACTTGGACTAGGAACAGAGACCTAAGAATAAATGGTATTGAATTACACACTGTCTGGTCTCCATTTTTTACATTCGTCCTCACTCTCTCTCTGGCTGAACCCTGACCCATGGACTGGAACAGCTTGGGGCAGTGCAGGCTCTAGCAATTTAGCTCCAAAGGCTTTTGGCACTGCGGGTTCCAACATTGATAGAGCGGTCCCCAACATTTTTTGCCCCCAAGTGTGGAGCAACTCGGGCTGCAACAGCCATCCACATCAGCATCTACCTTTCGTGACTTCACATGGGATGGATACCCAGGTGGAATGGTCTCCAGAAGGCCCCTCCTTCAGTTTCTGTCCAACATTTTGTCTCCATATTTGCTCCCTTGATTATTTTGTTACTCCTTCTAAGTAGGACCCAGGCATCCTCACTTGGTCTTCTTTCTTCATGAGCTTCATGTGGTCTGTGAGTTGAATCTTGGCTATTTCAAGCCTCTTGGCTAATATCTACTTATCAGTGAGTAAATACCATGTGTGTTCTTTTGTGATTGGGTTACTTCATTCCGAGTGATATTTTTTACTTCCATCCATTTACCTAAGAATTTCTTGAATTCATTGTTTTTAATAGCTGAGTAATACTTCATTGTGTAAATGTACCACATTTTTTGTATCCATTCCTCTGTTGAAGGACATCTGGGTTCTTTCTGCAGGGATCATATAAACTATCCATTAACCAAGAATCTATATCCTAGCTGCTTTATTTAACAGTTCCATTATTTCTAGAAAATTTCTGTAATCCATGGTTCAAAACTACAACTCTGTGGTTGTTAAGAGAGAGGAGGAGGGAATTTGCATGTGTGTGTGTGTGTGTGTGTGTGTGTGTGTGTGTGTGTGTGTGTATGTATGTGTCTGTGTGTATGTGCATGTATGCCCATGTGTGTGTACAATCACTGTTTTTTTTCCTCTGCAGTTTAAAATAATTCCAATTATTCTTTCAATAGTACAATAGTAAAGGAATTTGTTTTGAATTGGTCTTTAATCATTGTATTTTCTAGATTCTATATGAAAGCTAAAAAATAAAAGAGTGAGACTTAGTGTTTTTAGCCATTTGGTTTTTTAACTGATAGTAATGTCACATGTTTGGGGTGATTGGGAACCTGCTTGCTCTATTTAATGAGAGAGATCAAAAGTTCTGCTGGCAATAAAAATAATCTTTGTAGAATCACCCAGTAAGTTGGAGTGCTATAAAGGAGCTATTGTCAATAAAAACTGTAATTATTACTATGGTTTTCTTCCATTTCTGTAGTAATTAGTTATTATCATTATTTATTACTTCATTTTATGGTTATTGCTTGCAATTTCAGAGTTTAAATACCGAAAGCATAAACAGTGTTAATTTAATTACAGTGTTGAAATTCTGAAAACTCCATGCAGTGTTAAGATTATTAATAAGAATATTTCAAATATTCTAATTGCGTTTTGCTTTTGCCAGATTTCTTGTTCATCATAATTTTGAACAAATTGCTATGTTTTGTCATCTGAAAATTGTCCTGGAAAAGTAAATGTCATTTCATGGGGCTGTGTTTAGGCAAACGTAATGAATTTTGTAGTTCACAAAAGAAACAATACAATGATTTAGGAAATAAATATTAATAAGTTTTATGTATTTTGAAGGCATTTTCAAACACTGAAAACTTTTGAAGGGCTAGAGGGATGACTCAGTGGTTCAGAGACTGTTTTTCTGAGAATGAGATGCAGTTCCCCAAGCCCCTTGTAGGTCACAACCCTCTATCTTCAACTCCAGAGCATTCTAATCCCTCTTCTGCTCTCCTAAGGTAATGGCACTTATGTTTTATAAAGCAAATCATATCACATAGGCTCAGACACATAATTTAAAATAAAATAAATATTAAAGAATGATATTTTACATTATATAAAAGTATGAAAAAAGGTGATATTCATTGATGTTGCCATTTGTTTTTTTAATTTGTTTTAATTATTATTTTAAGCATGTAGGTGCTTTGTTTGCACATAGATCTGAATAGTATGTACATAATTGGTACCCTTGGAGGGTATATAAGGGCATCTGATTTTTTAGAACTGGATTTACAGATGTTTATGTGGGGCCATGTAGGTAGTGGGAATTGAACCTCAGTACTCTGGAAAAGCAATCAATATTCTTAACTGCTGAGCATTTCCCTCTGTTTCCATATCTCATTTGTTTATTTTTATAAAATAAAGGTTCTACCAAATTTAATATAAAGTGGTATACAATTTAATCAGCAATGAACTATCTTACTAATTATCTTTGACTTTGCATTTGAAACATAGCATACTGTTTAACCACACATCAGTGATTAGCATCATCAGAATATAGCAGAATTCTAACCCCACTGGTATAATTAGAATTTATTTGCTGAATAGAATAAAGTGGCAAATAGGAATCCGGTTATTTTGAAAGGGTATTTCTCACAACTTAATAGTATCCTAGCATTAAGAGTAAACATGAATATAGAGATGATATCCTTTTGTAACAAGCTCCTGCTGAACATAAGTCATGACTCTTCTTTTGGAAAAAATAGGGTAATTTTCATTAAACACAAACATGGGCTAATACCCCCATGTATATCTACACAGAACACTATACTACCATTTTCAGGACCACAAAAAGCAATGTGGTGAAATTCTTAAAGAGAAGGCTGTGCATCTAAATGTCTTTTGTAATCTGTTTTGTGGAGACTAAAGAGGGATTTTGCAGATGAAAAGGAAGACTATGGGACATCTCTAAAGAGTGGAGGCCTAAGCAAGAAAAGAGGTGATCCTACAACTCAGGCCATGTAGAGCTTTGTTCCTGGAATAACCCTTCAGAAATGTGCCCCACATAGGTGCACATCAAACAGAACTACCTCTCTGTGTTACAGGTAGCCAATAGTTTTAGCAAGTGAAATTATGAGAGCCTCAGCCCAATTTTCACATGATAGCACTTACCAGATTAGAAGGGTGCTAGATGTTTCACAAAGTTGCTGAAAGACATGTTAGATAAACAGAAAGTTGTCTATGAAGTTGCTAGCAAGTCAACCAAATTCAGAGCTGTCTGGTTCTGTAAGAACTTTTTCTTTCTTTCTTTCTTTCTTTCTTTCTTTCTTTCTTTCTTTCTTTCTTCTTTTTTCTTTTTTTGTTCTTTTTTTCTTTCCTTCCTTCCTTCCTTCTGTCTTTCTTTCTTTTTTCCTTCTTTCTTGTCTTCCTTCCTTCCTTTCTTTCTTCTTTCCTTCCTTTCTCTCTCTCTTTCATTCTTTTTTTCTATCTTTTTTATTGAGTATTTTAATTATTTACATTTAATGTTATCTCCTTTCACATTTTCCTGTCCAGGAACCCCCTATAACATCCCCTTTCCCTGCTTCTATGAGGGTGTTCTTCCACTCACTCCTGCCTCCCCTTCATGGCATTCCCCTATACTGTGGAATGGAGCCTTCACAGGATGAAGGACCTTTCTTCCCATTGATGCATAACAAGACCATCCTTTGCTACATATGTGGCTGGAGCCATGGGTCCCTCCGTGTGAGGACTTTCTTAATAAGTGATGCAGGATGCAGGAAAATGTGAAGCCAAGGAGATTTTAGTAAAGGAAATAGGAAACAGGTACATTCAGTGTTTTAACTGATTGAATTTTTAAATCCCTCAGTGGTTAAAATTATTAATTAATTAATTAATTAATTGAACAATTACCAGGATGAGATTTGGTACTCTAGCAGAAATAGAAATAACATTTTAAACAGGCCAAGTATAAATATTAACAGATAATATCTTAATGAAGAACTTATAACCTAAAATAAAATAAAGTAACAAAACCAGAACAAGTAAGTTTGATATTATTTATCATTTAAATATCAAACTTGGAGGATGGTCAGAAAAACATGGCTGCTCACTTAAGAGTGCTTGTTGCAAATCGAAAGGACTCAGGTTTACTTCCTACCACCAAGCTCACAACACTCTGTAGCTCCATCTCCAAGGGAGAGAGAACATTTTCTGTCCTCTGCAGATACCTGCATTCACATGCAGAGATGAGAATAAATACACACACACACACACACACACACACACACACACACACAATTAAAACAACAAAGATACAATCTTTTAAAAAAATAAAAAATGCCCTCTCCGGATTTCAGGCAGACACCCAGCCGGTAGGCTCCCATGTAGAAACCATATCCCAAGACATCTCAGAGAAGCCACTGACCTCAGAGAGGCAGGTAAGATGAGTTGCCAACTGCCCTATGCCCCAGAACTACAACTGGGAGCAGGAAGCTCACAGGATCCACCAGGCACCCAAACCCTGCCCCTGTGGACTACCACTCCCCTTCTATTCCTCTCCAGATCCCTGTGGCTGGAGCAGACACCCAACCAGTCTGCTCCTGTGTGAAAATCATATTCCAAGACATCCCAGAGAGGCCACAGACCTCAGAGCAGGGGACACCATGCCCCGAGACAACTAAAGAAGCCATGAAACTCAGAGCAGTAGACACCATATCCTGAAACATTCTAGAGGAGCCACTGCACTCAGGGCAGGGGACACCATATCCTGAGACATCCTAGAGGAGTCACTACACTCAGAGCAGCAAACACCTAGCTGGTCTGCTCCCATGAAGACACCTTATCCTAAGACATCCTAGAGGAGACAATGCACTCAGGGAAGCTGGAGCTCAGGATTACAGGATCAATGAGACATCTGGACCATGAGGAGCTCTTACACAAGCAAAATAACTGGAAAGATAGGCTCCTGAAAGAACCAGTGAGTGCAGGTAGCACCAGAAGTAACCAAATGGCAAAAGGCAAGCACAAGAATGTAAACAGCAGAAACCAAAATTACTTGGGATCACCAGAACCCAGTTCTCCCACCATAGCAAGCCCTGAACACCACACCACACTGGAAAAGCAGGATTCAGAAATAAAATCACTTCTCATGATGATGTTAGAGGACTTTAAGAAAGTCACAAATAACACTCTCAAAGAATTTGAGAAGAACACAGGTAAACAGGTAGAAGCCCTTAAAGAGGACACACAAAAATCCCTTAAAGAAAATACAACCAAACAGGTGAAGGAATTAAACAAAACCATCCAGGATCTAAACATGGAAGTAGAAACAATAAAGAAATTTCAAAGTGAGGCTACCCTGGAGATAGAAAACCTAAGTAAAAGACCAGGAGTCATAGATGCAAGCATCACCAACAAGAGAGAGTAGAGAGAATCTCATGTGCAGAAGATACCATGGAAAACATTGAAACAATTGTCAAAGAAAATGTGAAATGCAAAAAGCTCCTAACCCAAACATAAATATCTTCAACAAAATTATAGAGGAAAACTTCTCTAACCTAAAGAAAGAGATATCCTTAAATATACAAGAAGCCAACAAAACCCCAAATAGACTAGATCAGAAAAGAAATACCTCCTTTCACATAATAATCAAAACATCAAATATACAAAACAAAGAAAAAATACTAAAAGCAGTAAGGGAAAAAGGTAAAGTAATATATAAAGGCAGATCTATGAGAATTACACCAGACTTCTCACCAGAGACTATAAAAGCCAGAAGATCCTGGACTGATATCATACAGACACTAAGAGAACACAAATGCCAGCTCAGACTACTATACTCAGCAAAACTCACAATAACTATTGATGGAAAAACCAAGATATTCCATGACAAAACAAAATTTACACAATATCTTCCCACAAATCCATTACTTCAAAGGATAATTGGTAGAAAACTCCAACACAAGGAGGGAAACTACAACCTAGTAAAAGCAAGAAAGTAGTCTTCCAACAACCACAATAGAGGATAGTTACACAAACATAATTCTACCTCTAATAACAAAAATAACAGGAAGCAATAATCAGTTTTCTTTAATATCTTTTAATATCAATGGAGTAAATTCTCCAATAAAAAGACATAGCCTATCAGATTGGATACATAAACAGGACCCAACATTTTGCTGCATACAGGAAGCACATCTCTGTGACAAAGACAGACACTACTTCAGAGTAAAAGGATGGAAAACAATCTTCCAAGCAAAAAAAAAAAAAAATTTTCCAAAAAAATCTTCCAAAAAAAATGGTCCCAAGAAACAAGCTGGAGTAACAATTCGAATACCAAATCAAATTGATTTTAAAACAAAAATATTAAAAAAAAAAAGATAAGAAAGGACACTTCGTACTCATCAAAAGAAAAATGTAAGAAGATGAACTCTCAATTCTGAACATCTATGCCCCAAACGCAAGGGCACCTACATACATAAAAGAAATTTTACTAAAGCTCAAAGTATACATTATACCTCACACGATAATAGTGGGGATTTCAACACCCCACTCTTAACAATGGACAAATCATGGAAACAGAAACTAAACAGACACACAATAAAACTAACAGAAGTTATGAACCAAATGGATTTAACTGATATCTATATCTATATCTATATCTATATCTATATCTATATCTATATCTATATCTATATCTATATCTATATATAGAACATCTCACCCTAAAACAAAGAATATATCTTTTTCTCAGCTCCTCAAGGTACCTTCCCCAAAACAGACCATAAATTTGGTCACAAAACAGGCCTCAACAGATACAAAAAGATTGAAATAATCGCTTGAACCCTATCAGACCACCATGGAATAAGGCTGTTCTTTAATAATTACAAAAACAATGGAAAGCCCACATACACATGAAAAATGAACAATGTTCTACTCAAGGATGACTTGGTCAAGAAAGAAATAAAGAAAGAAATTAAAGACTTTTTAGAATTTAATGAAAATGAGGACATGTCATACCAAAACTTGTGGGACTCCATGAAAGCACTACTAAGAGAAAAACTCATAGCTCTAAGTACCTACAAAAAGAAACTGGAGAGATCATAACACCTGAAAGCATTAGAACAAAAAGAAGCAAATATATCCAAGAGGAGTAGACTGCAGAAAATAATCAAATTCAGGGCTGAAATCAACCAAGTAGAAACAGAAAGAACATTACAAAACATCCCCAAAACCAGGAGCTGGTTCTTTGAGAAAATCAACAAGATAGATTAAACCCTTAGCCAGACTACAAAAGGGCACAGAGACAGTATCCAAATTAATAAAATCAGTACTGAAAAGGGAGACATAACAACAGAAATTGAGGAAATTAAAAAAATTAACAGATCCTACTACAAAGGCCTATACTCAACAAAATTGGAAAATCTGGATGAAATGGAGTATTTTCTAAACAGATACCAAGTACCAAAATTAAATCAAGAGCAGATAAACCATCTAAACAGTCCTATAACCCCTAAAGAAATAGAAGCAGTCATTAAAAGTCTCCCCACCAAAAAAGGTCTGGGACCAGATGGTTTTAGTGCAGAATTCTATCAGATCTTCAAGGAAGGCCTAATACCAATTCTCTTTAAACTATTCCATAGAATAGAAACAGAAGGAACACTACCCATTTCGTTCTATGAAGCTACAATTACACTCATACCTAAACTACACAAAGTCACAACAAAAAAAGAGAACTATGGACCAATCACTCTTATGAATATGGATGCAAAAATACTCAATAAAATTCTCACAAACTGAATCCAAGAACACATCAAAACAACTATCTATCATGATAAAGTAGGCTTTCTCCTAGGAATGCAGGGGTGGTTCAATATTCAGAAATCCATCAATGTATTCCACTACATAAACAAACTCAAAGAAAAAAAAAACACATGATCATCTCACTAGATGCTGAGAAAGCATTTGACAAAATTCAACATCCCTTCATGGTAAAAGTACTGGAAAGATCAGGAATTCAAGGCCCATACCTAAGCAGAGTAAAAGCAATATACAGCAATCCAATAGCCAACATCAAACTAAATGGAGAGAAACTTGAAGCAATCCCAGTAAGATCAGGGACTAGACAAGGCTGACAACTCTTACCCTACCTCTTCAATATAGTACTGGAAGTCCTAGCTAGAGCAATTAGACAACAAAAGGAAGTCAAAGGGATACAAATAGGAAAGGAAGAAATCAAAATTTCACTAATTGCAGATGATATGATAGTATACTTAAGTGACCCTAAAACTTCTACCAGAGAACTTCTAAATCTGATACACAACTTCAGCAAAGTGGATGGATATAAAATCAACTCAAACAAATCAGTAGCCTTCCTCTACTCAAAGGATAAACAGGCTGAGAAAGAAATTAGGGAAATGACACCCTTCACAATAGCCACAAATAATATAAAATATCTTGGAGTGAATCTAACCAACCAAGTGAAAAATCTGTATGACAAGAAGCTCAAGTCTCTGAGGAAAGAAATCGAAGAAGATCTCAGAAGATGGAAAGGTCTCCCATGCTCTTGGATTGGCAGGATTAACTTAGTAAAAATGGCCATCTTGCCAAAAGCAATCTACAGATTTAATGTAATCCTAATCAAATTTCCAAATAAATTTTTCATAGAGATAGAAAGAGCAATTTGCAAATTCATTTAGAATACCAAAAACCCAGGATAGGGAGAACTATTTTCAACAATAAAAGAACTTCTTGGGTAATCACCATCCCTGACCTCAAACTGTACTATAGAGCACTAGTGATAAAAATTGCATGGTATTGGTACAGAGACAGGCAGGAAGATCAGTGGAATAGAATTGAAGATCCAGAAATGAACCTACACACCTATGAACACTTGATCTTTGACAAAGGAGCTAAAATCATCCAGTGAAAAAAGGGCAGCATTTTCAACAAATAGTGCTGCCTCAACTGGAGGTCAGCATGTAGAAGAATACACATTAATCCATTCTTATTCCCTTGTACAAATCTCAAGTCCAAGAGGATAAAGGACCTTCATATAAAACCAGATCCACTGAAACTAAAAGAAGAGAAGTTGGTGAAGACCCTCAAATACCTAGGAACAGGGGAAAAGTTCCTGAACAGAACACCAATGGCTTATGCTCTAAGATCAAGAATTGACAAATGGGACCTCATAATATTGCAAAGCTTCTATAAGGCAAAGGACACTGTCAATAAGACAAAACGGCAACCAACAGATTGGGAAAAGATCTTACCAATCCTACATCTGATAGAGGGCTAATATCCAATATATACAAAGAACTCAAGAAATTAGACTCCAGACAACCAAATAACCCTATTAAAAATGGGGTACAGAGGTAAACAAAGAATTCTCAACTGAGGAAACTCAAATGGCCGAGAAACATTTTAAGAAATGTTCAACATCCTTAGTCATCAGGAAAATGCAAATCAAAACAACCCTGAGATTCCACCTTACACCACTCAAAATGGCTAAGGTAAAAAACTCAAGTGATACTAGATGCTGGCGAGGATGTGGAGAAAGAGGAACACTCCTCCATTGTTGGTGGGATTGCAAGCTGGTACAACCACTCTGGAAATCACTCTGGCGGTTCCTCAGAAAATTGGACCTGAGGACCCAACTATACCACTTCTTGGATGCCTAGGTCCTACTTAGAAGGAGTAACAAAATACCCAAGGGAACATATATGGAGACAAAGTGTGGGACAGAAACTGAAGGAGGGGCTGTCTGGAGACCATTCCACACGGGTACCCATCCTATGTGCAGTCACCAAAGATAGACGCTGATATCAATGTCAGGAAGTACATGCTGACAGGAGCCTGATATGGCTGTCTCCTTAGAGGTCTGCCAAAGTCTGACATACTCAGAGGCAGATGCTTACAGCTAATCATTGATCTTATCAGGGGTTCCCAATGGAGAAGTTAGAGAGAAGACTTAAGGAGCTGAAAGCATTGGTGTCCCCATGAGGAGAGCAACATTACCAACCAACCAGAGCTCCCCAGGGTCTAAACCACCAGCCTGGGAGCACATAAGGAGGGACCCATGACTCCAGCTGTATATGTATGGGAGGATGGCCCTGTCGGGCATAGGTGGGAGAGTAGATCTTTGGTCACATGAAGGGGGAACACTGAATGTCTGGAAATTCGTGGGTGGGGAGGTGGGAGTTGGGGTTATGTGGGGCACACCCTCATAGAAGCAGAAGGACGGGGGATTGGATAAGGGGTTCCTGGGTGGTGGGGGAAATGGAGTAAGGGGATAAAATCTGAAATGTAAATTTAAGATCAAAGAAAAAAGAAAAAAAAGAAAAGAAAAATAATCTAACCCCATATTATTAAATATTATTAAATATTAAATATCAATAAATGTAAAAAACAAAAAATAAAAATTTATAGTATTAAAATACAATCCAAATATTAAATTTGATATCTTTTCATTCGATGAAATATAAATACTTGGGCCTATGAAAGGGCAAAGGTGGTGGAATAATAAATATATGTCTCTATATATATATCAATCTATCTGTCTATATACTTTAGGATGTTTCATTTCTTTTTTTCTATGAATTTAGTTATTCAGTTTATGTGCAAATTGCAGCCCCCCTTCTTCTCCCAGTTGCCCCCTCACATGGCTCCTCCTCTATCTCTTCCCTCCACCTTAGAGAAAGGGGAGTCTGCCTTGGGTACCAACCTAGCCTGGCACCTCAAGTCACTGAAAGATTATGCATATTCTTTCCCACTGAGACCAGACAGCCCACTTAGCTGAACATAATCCACTCCAGTTGTTGGAGAACCCATATGAAGGCCAACCTGTACACCTGCTACATATGTGCAGGGTACCCTAAGTCCAGCCTTTGTATGCTCTTCAGTTGTTGGTTCAGTCTCTGGAAGCCTCCCAAGCATCCAGATTAGTTACTTCTGTTGGTTTTCTTGTGGAGTCCCTGTCCCCAGAGGGGCTCAGATTCTTCTCCCAGTTCTTCCACAAGACTTCTCAAGCTTTGTCTAATATTTGGCTATGGGTCTCTGAATCTGTTTGGGTTAGCTGCTGGGTGGAGCCTCTCACAGAACAGTTAATGTATTTATTTTAAAATACATAAAGACCATAATCTCCTGATATTGTAAAACAATTGACAACTTTCTATTATTTTATATTCTTACAGAGTTTTGTTGGTTTTTGTTTATGATACACAACATATAATAAGCCATAAGATTTTCCTCACCTATAAAATCTGAACAAAAATGTCCTTTCATTTTTCAATTTTCTAGTCTCTCATTGGTCATGGGGCTGTTATTTCTCCGGTGAGCATGTTCTTCCTCACTTAATCAAGTGGAAAGTTTGAAGGTTACTTATGGGGAATGTAATAACAAAAATATTTTTGAAAACAGTAAAGATACAGGAGTCTCTTCAAAATACATTAGTCCAATTTAAAGATATGAAAAACATAACTGTAACTAGAAAAAAACCAAATTAGCTAATATATGATGAAATTAATATGTGCAATGAATTTCTAAAACACCTGCTTTACAAAAAATGAAATTGAAGACATGTATTTCATCACACTAACATGTGTAGCCTGTCATACTTTCCATGTCAATAAGATCATTTGTATCATCTGAAGGTATGGTACAATCCTTTAAGATAAATACATTTTATGCTCTAAACTATATAATGATCCTTTAATTTGATCAAGTTTGTATTTGAGGTGAGTTATGTGTCTAAGATAAATTTTGCTATTGTTAACAAGGTTGTAATGGAACACTTGCAAAGTCACAGCTTACTAACTGTAATTTACCTTGCCCCTTTCCATGGAATGCCCTTCTAGTCTGACTTGTGAGCACACAGCTTCTTCTATTCTGTAAACACTTGTGCAATGCCTGCAGTTTCTCACTCAGACTCAAGCAATAAAAGTCTTCCAATCATTTGCAGTAAAACAACCTAATAAATGTCATACTGGAGGAATAAATTTTCATTTGTTTATCCTCTGCAGTTTCAACCACACTGAGCTAGAAACCCTGCAGTGAAATGGATTAGGATATGAGTTGGCCTGTCTGTCTTGGCTCCTACCTTTCCATTCAATAACTGCAGTGTGAGGCTCTTGTAAGTTTGGGTTTTTGAAGGAGAAAAGATGAACTAGCATTGGAAACTTATCTGAAAAGACTGAAAAAAATAAATGCAAGACTTTTAACTAATAGAATGCTAATCGGTCCTGATGGCTTCTGAAGGTGGTCGAATCCAACAGTGTATCTTTCTTCTCCTGTCATAGTAGTGTAAGTTCTTAGATGGTCTTTTCAACTTTGCTCATAAATGAATTTGGCATGAGCAAGGTCTTATTTAATGGAAAGTTAGAAGCTTTCTTTTACTTCAGATTTCCAGTAGGACATTTCTACTGTCACCTCTGCATCCCAGAAGCATGATTATAAAATGCATTTTGTATGTGTTACTGTTTATTAATATATAACAAATATCTAAGAGGATACTTCATTCATTTCTCCTGTCTTGTGAGAAACTACAAAGATAAAATTGCAAATTATCCTCAAAATGACCATATCATTGGCCCTTTTATTTCTCAGTGGAATCGCTCAACTTTCCTCTGTAGTCTGAGAAGGAAGAGAAGTGGTTGATTATATTTCTTGTTTTATTTAGGTTAAACTGTGAAGCAGCTGGCTGTAAGACATCTGGATATCTTGGTGTAGAACAAAGGAAAATATGGAGCAGTGGAAAACACTACTCACATGTTGTGTCATAATGGTACAGCTGAATAAGGTCTGCATGCAGAATGAACCTCTGCAGGTAGAACAGCAATGCTTGAGAGGGCACAAAGTGTAATATGTTATGTCTTAGTATCTCCCAGACAGACCACATCCATTCCTATTACCTCACTATTTGAAAATTCTCATGGATGTACAACTATGTTTACTCAGGTTCCTTCTATTGTCCTTTGGGTATGAGTATTAATTGTTCTCATTGTCCTCATAACTGACAAGGAACAACTTAATCAAGAGAAGAAATATTACTTCACTGACAGTCTTAATCTACACAGTCCTTGGTAGCAGGAAAGACTTGGTAGTAGCAGGAACATGAGATGCTCACATTATATCGCAGTGAGGAAGTAAAGAGCAGGATCAGCCTACAAAATATCAAGACCCACCTCCACTAACATACTTGCTCAGTAAGTCTCCACCTTCTAAAAGCTTGATAACCTAGCCTAACAGGGTGACCAGCTGGAGACCACATGCTCAAACATACTAGCCCATGGGAAATATTTCATTCAAATACAAGTGAAGATCTATAATTTATAAATCAACCCCTTATTTATCTTTTGAGATTGTGTCACATTTTCCTTGTTAATACATACATTTTATACTTAAAATTCTAGTTCATAATTCAAATTTATATACCTCATTAATCTATAGATAGTATAGTCCAAGTATTACATTTTTGCATATTCATTCCTTGATTTAACACTAATGAGATCTGATCATAATAAAGAGATTGAATAGATATGGATTATGATATAATTCACCTAAAACATCTTAATAAGTATATAAATCAAAATATCTGCATCATCATACTTATTCCATATTCATATAAAGGATTATTGTTATTTGTTCGCTGCTTTTTGTCTTTAGTAAATATATTTTATAATTTTGTACAAATATTGCCTCAGTATGATCCCATATAGAAAATAATACCCTTATACAAGTGGGTAATAAGGCAGAGAAGGTCATTTTTGCAGAGTCGTAATCAATATAAAGGTTTGTATCTGTTCAAGTTCCTCAGGATAAGTAAATGCTGAATGATGAGTTTTAATGGGACACCTACTTATATCAGCCTTCTCTCTTGCTGCCTGCCTTTTCAATGACCACTGAGCATTGCCTATGAAAGACAAGGTAATTTAAGGGCTGGAAAAAAATTAAGAAATAGAGATCAGAAGTGTGTCATGAAATGTGGTCATGCTAATATCATACTTGTGATTCAAGCATGAACATACAGCAACTATGGACACTTGCATGCAATAAGAAACTCCAGTTTCTCACCACTGATGGAGAAGGTGCCCATGAGGGCCCATTCCTTCTACAGTAGATCATGACGATTAGTGGCTGCTGAAGGATGGAGTGTCATTTTCTTGAATGGTGGAGCTATTTGGAGAACTATTAGGAAAAAAAATTCTAAGGTAAGGAATGGAAAAGCCAGAGCACAGTGGAGAATGACTGCAATCACAATATATTCTGTGTACAGATGGAAAGTTGAATAATAAGGAAAATAGAAATTTTTCTTTTAAAAATTGTCTTTTATTATTTATTGTTCATGTTCAATTTTTCACTTTTATATAATTTATTATAAAGTAAACTTGCAAATAAAGAAAAGAAAGTACTACATACCAAAATAAACAAGACTTAAGTCTATCCATATGAGTGAACATCTATATAGTTAGACTTCACATTCAAGTTACTGAAAGCTGTAGAGTTTCACATTAAATTTTACACCATCAGTATCAGGCATATTTTATGTACTTATCAACCACAAAAGCAAAACTAAACTCTGTGACAGAATAAGAAACATAAAAATAAGTAGATTTATATCATCATTAGTAACTCATGTCCATTACTGACATTAGTCCCCTTTCGTGCCCTAATATTTAGCTTTTCTTGTTGTCTTTTCTTTGCTTTATACTCCATACCTAAAAATGTTTGTTGTAGAAGACATGTCAAAGCAATTAAGAAAAATTTATTCTGTCTCAAAGGAGGTGGATAATTTTTCTGAGAAGCAACATCCAAGTTGTTCTCTGACCTCCCACACATGCATGGATACCCATACACAAGAACAAATGCATGCATACACATATACTCACATGCACTAACATTCAAGAAAAAACTCAAAATGGTGTATGTTTAGCAAGGCACTTAAACCTACAATTTTGCAACTCATGTAAAAAAATATAGAAGATGAAATAATAGAATACATCAGGCATAAATATTGATGGGGATGAGGGGATATGTGGTGCTAAATTTTTAAGTGGAGATAGAAGCAAATAGATGGGGAATGGAGGGCATAGGGAATAGATTAGCCAAAACCAAGAACGTAGAAAGAAGCTTTATTAAAATTCAAGAAAGAGGGGGGTGTGGGAAGAAGAGATGGTTATTTAAATTAGTTTTCTTTAATTAGATTAAGTTATTTGGTGTGAAAACAAAGTTACTTATTTATTTATTTATTTATTTATTTATTTTGAAATATGAAATGTAAAAAATTAAAAGTCAATGCTAAATGTATTCTTCATAAGACTATCTTTACTATTCTGTCTGGCCATGTATAACACATGTGTTTATGCATGTAGTGAAAGACAAGACAGAATACAGAACCAAATATATGATAATATGGACCTTTTCAGAAATGGAATTAGACATTGTTACATGAAATTTAATTTATATGGTTAGTATCTCCTCATTTTAGATAATGGGGCCATTCTGTAAATACTTTATAATGATAAAGACACTTTCATATAAAGAAAATAAGTGTGCATTATTTTGGTACAAATGTATCAAGTATCTGTAACACTTTGATTGAGGAGAGGTAAATTCAATTTTAGAGCTCCACTGTGAGTATACAATAGTGACAATGAAGACAGAATGTCCTCATTTGATGTTAGACATTTGTATGCAGGGAGCTAGGCATTGGATCATCCAAGAATTCACAGCAAAAGAGCCAGAAACTAAAAAGAAAACTCAATTAGACTAAACTAGATCATCACAGAAGGTCCAAAATAAACACATGGGAATTGACTATATTGTCACATTTGCTTACTAGGAGGGGAAACTACAAAGGGTGTTAAGTGATATCTTTCAACCTCTGCTGTCCTTTGAGTGGTAAGCAATTTTATCAGGCTAACATTTTTTATAGCCATTGCATAAATGTACAAATTTAATATTTTTGGCACCTGAAAAAACATTTATAACCAATAAAAGAAATTAATTCCAAAGAGAGAAAATTGCTTTGAAAAATTAAAATAAGTAAAGGAGGAATCCTAGTTTGTATTTTTTGGCTTTGTTAAGCATCATGACCTGAATCAACTTTTACAAGGGAGGGCCTATATCGCAGTCCATTACTGAAGAAGTCAAGGCAGAAAATGAAGGCAAGCCCCTGGAGGAAGGAACTGAAGCAGAAGCTACAAAGTAGTGCTGCTTATTGATTTGCTCCTCTTGGATTTCAACCTGCTTTCTTATACAACCCAGGACCAAAAGCCCAGGGGATAGCAACACCTACAGTGGGCTGAGACTTTCACATCAGTCATTCATCAAGAAAATGTCCCACAGACATGTCCAGTCCCTCAACTTAGAATTACTCTTCCCAGGGATTTTATTAAATTGAACTAATATCAACTAAGCAACTAATGGGTGCTTTAAAACAGACACTAAATCCTGGTGACTTTTATGTAAAGTCTGAGTATGATTATAATCCATAAAGGTAAATACTCTCCCTTCCTGGGCAAAAATATTATAAACCTACCTATGCTCTTAAAGCTAAATTGAATCTTAAGTAAGCTATTATTTGAAAAAATCTTCAAAATAGAAACTTTTTATACTATGTGTTTAAAAAATTATTTTAACTGTCTCTTTACAAGGCTATCATGCAATAATACCACTATAAAAAAGGATTCTGGGGAAAAAACTTGGAAATATAAAAGAATACATGTTTTGTTTAGCCAGTTACAAAGTTAATACAAAGTTAACACAAAGAATTTTTCCATTACCCCCCCCCAGTAGAGTCTTTGTGACTGGGGGAAAGCCTGGCACACTCACCCAAGGTGACTTCAAGGACTTCAAGGAAGTCAATCTCCTGGAGGAGTTGGCTGTCCTCTTAGAAGGGTATGTTCTTCATGCATCATGGCTGTTATGTTTGGAACATCTTTTCTTGCTATCTCATTTCTACCCTGTATACTTTTGTTCAGGGCACATCCTACCCTACTATCCTCCCATGGACAAAAAAAGGTCCCAGAAAGTGCAATAGAGGTAATCACTGACCCTATTTTGGACTTAACCTTTCTGTGGGAAAATGTCACCATTAATCCAATGGAATAGGAACTTTTGACTGAACTACAGCAGTAAAAATTGTTTTACCAGAATCCCCTGTAAAGACATATAGCCTGAAAGAGTAGAAATGGTTAAACAGGTAAATATTTCAGTCACTGACTCTTATGGGTTTCCTTTAAAAGACCCTAAAATCTCTTTAAAAAAAAAAGGCTTTATCACATTCCTAAGAGATTCATGGATGGCAGATGGCAATGGCTTATAGAAGGAGTTGGTTTCCCCTGTAAGTAGGATGGGGTCACACCATGCTCCCCCTGATCCCTTGCCATATACAGAAGTTTATGATGAATTTGGGAATTGATGAGTAAATCACAATGGAAAAAAGGTATCATATTATTCACTTCCATTTATGGAGAAATTGGCACAATCACGACCTCCATGGTGTTTATTATTTAAAGAGAATAGAGATAGCATCATTAGAGAGTTACAAAAGACCCTAAGTAGAGTTAATGTTAGAATTAAATATACTAGAGGAAATAGGAAGAAGCCTAGCGATTAAAAGATGTTAACATACATTAATAAATGAGAAGACCCCAGACATAATATACATAAGAAACCCATACGTGATGAATCCAATTTGGCAGCTCACAAAGTAATAAGAAGACAGTCACTATACAATCTCAGTTAACTGCTGATGACAAGTACCACTGGGTGGCTTGTCAACTTGGCTGCTGTCTCACATATTAGCGATAACATTAACTTCACATGTGCCTTGCAAATGAATAGTTCACTGATTTCTTAGAGTTGGGTCCAATTTATGAGTATCTAATAAGAACATTGTAAAAATGATCTGAGAACCTTTGTCTTTTCTGTTCCTGTGTATATGCAACATTGCTTTTCTCTTTGCTTTATGATTATAAAAGTCTGATGCTTGAATAGTAAAATCACATTCAGATCCAAGACCACATTGAGTCTGTGTCTGTTTGTCATTCACCCACTCCTTGCTCACCTGAAACCAGTCTCCCTGGGTTGCCTCAATGGTTCGTGGCAAATTTTATTGACTTTTGTTCTAAGTTACTTATCTATACACTCTAATGTCAATTCCTAAATTTATTGAATTCTGAATTCTAGTAAGAAATATCAATTAATGATAATTTAAAGTGAAAATAAAGAAACATAATTGAGTTTAAATAAAGGTTTAGCTTAGTAAAATGACTCTGACTTTTGAATGCTTTTTCTTGTGTTTGGTGAATGACACATAGTTACATGTTTAATTTATTTTATCAACAACACAGGGTCTTAGAGACAAGATTCCACATTGTAGATTGTGAGTTTTGCATTTGATTCATATCAGCTTTATTAAAAAGATGTTTTCTCACAAAACGTTCTTTACTGTCTGCAGTGGCTATTCCTGGTTGTCAGGATGACTATATCTGGAATGAACTACAATTCAAAATCGGAAGTCTCACTGGTGATCCAGATCTTGAGACTGGGAGATACAAGTTTCTGACTTGGATCTTAGATGAAGATCTTAAGGCATAATGCCTATGAATGAAAAGCAGTTCTCTGAGTTCAAGGCCACCCTAGAACAGAACATGTTCTAAGTGAAGAAAAACTTAAATCTATGTTTGGTGTAGCACACCTTTAATTCCAGTGTTTAGGAAACAGACATGCAGATCTATGAGTTCAAAGTCAGTCTACACAGCAAGTTACAGGACAGCCAAGCTTAGGCAGTAAAGTAGTTGAAAATCAGAAAGCCAATTATAATGTAATACAACAAGGGGCTATGTCCCAGCACCAGCAAGCAGCAGAACTCAACAGCTTTGGCCATGTGACTCTGACTTTAGAATAGAAGGGGCTACTGGCATGGCCCAAGACTAAAGGGATCATGCAAAGGAATTGAGGCTTGGCATCATGAAGAAAGCCTATGAGAAGCTATTGGTGAAGCCTAGTTGTAGCTGAAGTCCACAGTGTATTGTAGATACCAGTACTATGGGAGAATCACCAAGAACAGCAGCAGCAGTGGAGTGAATCAACCTGAGCTTAGAGTCCTGCAGGGGACAGAGCTAGAAAATTGATGCAAGCCCTATGGAGGAGCCCAGAAGATCATGTGTGGATCTCAGACATTTAAACAAGAAGCTATAACATTGATGTACCCCAAGACATTTAAGATGCCAGAGCTGTGGGCTATCTGCTGAGGAAAGCTGCTAACAGGGAGTGGAACCAGCCCAGGAGAAAGAGGTTTGTTGCAGTCAACAAAGATGAAAAAGGAGTCGGAGACTGAAGACTGCTTTGACATCAGCCATGGAGATTCAGAGTTTGGAGTTTGCCCAGCTGGTTTCCTGTCTTGCTTTGGGGATTATAGTTAAGTGATTGAATGAATCTCAGAAGAGACTTTGAGCTTTGGACTTTTAACATTGTTAAGACTGCTACAGACTATGGGGACCTTTGAAGTTGGATGAAATATATTTTGCATTATGCTATGTTTAGGTATGGCCCCCATAGACTCATGTGTTCAAACAAGCCTATGGGGACCAGGGAGTGGAATGTGATAGTTTGTATATGTTTGGCCCATGGAGTGGCACTATTTAGAGGAGTGGCCCAGTTGGACTTCGTGTGTCACTATGGGTTTTGGGCTTTAAGACCCTACTCCTAGCTGCCTGGAAGATAGTATTCTGCTAGCAACATTCAGATGAAGATATAGACCTCTCAGCTCTGCCTGCACCATGCCTGCCTGGATACTGCAGTGTTCTTGCCTTAATGATGATGAACTGAATCTCTAGACCTGTAAGCCATCCCCAATTAAATGTCCTTTGTAAGAGTTGCATTGGTCATGGTTTGTTCACAGCAGTAAAACTCTAAGACACTGTCTTTTTAAATATAGAAAGACTATATACTTCTAAGATGGATTTTAATTAATGATATTAATTAATTTCCTTGTTGCCATGATCAAATGACTGATGAGAAATGATTCCAGGATGCATTTTGGCTCAGTTAAAAGGTACATTCAACATTCCTGGCCTGGGGCACTGGTTCCTTCCTGTGTGCACCCAAGCACTAAGCAGATCTTAGGCTACAGCTCTGTACCCAATCCCACAAAACCCAAAAGAGGCAGGGCTCCCAGGAGCACTAACCTCAGCAGTATCTTTGGTAAAGGGACAGCAACACCCAACCTAAACAGGGAGTGACTGGGACCCACTGGGACCCAGGGATTCACTCCAGGCGAGGGGAACTTGTTCTTTCCAGTCTGTGCCTAATCACTGAGAAGATCTTGGGCTTCAGCTCTAACCCCAACAGCAACACCCACCACACACAGTTCTGACACAACCAATAGGAAAGACAGGCTCCAGTCAGAGACAGCGCAGGTAGTAGTAAAGAGATCCAGATGGCAAAAAGCAAGTACAAGAACATAAGATTCAGGAAACCAGGGTACTTGGCATCATCAGAAACTAGCTCTCCCACATCAGAAAGTCCTGAATTCCCCAGCTTACCAGAAAAGCAAGAGTCAGATTTAAAATCACTTCTCATGATGATGCTAGAGGACTTTAAGAGGGATGTGTTCTCATAGAAATTGAGAACACAGGTAAACAGGTAGAAGACCTTAAAGAGAAAAACACAAAAATCCCTTAAAGAATTACAAGAAAACACAACAAAACAGGTGAAAAAATTGAACAAAAACCATCCAGGACATAAAAATAGAAGTAGAAACAAAAAAGAAATCACAAAGAAAGACTACCCTGGAGATAGAAAAGAAATCTGCCCTAGGAAAAAAATCAGGAGTCATAGATGCAAGCATCACGAGCAGAATACAAGAGGTAGAAGAGAGAATCTCAGGTGCAGAAAATACCATAGAAAATATTTACACAACTATCCAAGAAAATGCAAAATGCAAAAAGTTCTTATCCAGAAACATCCAGGAAATCCAAAACACAATGAGAAGACCAAACCTAAGGATAATAGGTATAGATGAGGGTGAAGACTCCCAACTTAAAGGGCCAGTAAATATCTTCAACAAAATAGAAGAAAACTTCCCAACATAAAGAACAAGATACCCATACACATACAAGAAGACTACAGAACGCCAAATAGACTAGACCAGAAAAGAAATACCTTCTGTCATATAATAATCAAAACACCAAATGCACAAAACAAAGAATATTAAAAGCAGTAAGGAAAAAAAGGCCAAGTAACATATAAAGGCAGACCACACCTTTAGAATTACACCAGACTTCTCACCAAATACTATAAAAGCCAGAAAATCCTGGACAAATGTCATACAGACCCTAAGAAAACACAAATGCCAGCCCAGTCTACTATACCCAGCAAAACTTTCAATTACCATAGATGGAGAAATCAAGATATTCCATGACAAAACAAAATTTACACAATATATTTTCACAAACCAAGCACTACAAAGGATAATAGAGGGAATGCTCCAATACTAGGAAGGAAATTACACCCTAGAAACAGGAAGAAAGTAATCTTCTGCCAACAAATCCAAAAGAAGATAGCCACACAAACAATACTACCACTGTTAATAATAAAAATAACAGGAAGCAACAATCTCCTTTCCTTAATATCTCTTATTATCAACAAACTCAATTCCACAATAAAAAGTCATAGACTTACCAACTGAATAAGTAAACAGGACCCAGCATTTCACTTTATACAGGAAACTCACCTCAGTGACAAAGACAGACACTACCTTAGAATAAAAGGCTGGAAAACAATTTTTCAAGCAAATGGTTCCATGAAACAAGCTGGAGTAGCCATTCTAATATCAAATAAAATTGACTTTCAACTTCAAACTATCAAAAAGGATAAGAAAGGATATTTCATACTTGTCAAAGGAAAAGTCAACCAACATGAACTCTCAATTCTCAACATTTATGCACCAAATGCAAGAGCACCCACTTTCATAAAAGAAACCTTAATAAAGCTCGATGTATCCATTGTACCTCACACAATAATAGTGGAATATTTCAACACCCCACTCTCAGCAATGGACAGATCATGAAAACAGAAACTAAACAGAGATACAGTCCAACTAACTAAAATTATGAACCAAATTTAATGGATTTAATGAATATCTATAGAACATTTCATCCTAAAACAAAAGAATATATCTATTTCTCAGCACCTCATGGTACCTTCTCCTAGACCGTATAATTGGTAACAAAACAGTCCTCAACAGATACAAAAAAAAAAATTGAAATAATCCCATGCATCCTATCAGATAACCACAGACTAAGGCTGGTCTTCAATAATGACAAAAGCAATGCAAAGCCCACATTCACATGGAAACTGAACAACACTCTACTCAATAATAATGTGGTCAGGAAACAAATAAAGAAAAAAATTAAAGACTTTTTAGAATTTAATGAAAATGAGGACACATCATACCAAAACTTGTGGGACTCTATGAAAGCAGTGCTAAGGGGAAAACGCTTAGCTCTAAGTGCTTACAAAAAGAAACTAACGAGAGCATACACTAGCAGCTTGACAACACAGCTAAATGCTCTAGAACAAAACAAAGCAAACACACCAAAGAAGAGTAGATGGCAAGAAATTATCAAACTCAGGACTGAAATCAACCAAGTAGAAACAAAAAGAACTATACAAAGAATCAATAAAACCAGGAGCTGGTCCTTTGATAAAATTAACAAGATAGATAAATCCTTTAGAAATAGTGATCACAGGAGTGATCAGGAGACTTTGTTTATTGTTATTCATGTTCTTTGATTATCTGGGTTTATTGTCTTCTTTGTTTCTGGACTATTTGCATCTATTGTATTGCTAGTTCCTCGACCTAGAACTGACCTTAATACTTGCATTTAATTTAAACAGTATAAAAGCAAAAAAGAAGGAGGAGGGATGGGATGGGGATTAATGGGTGGGGAGAATGGGGAAGGGGGATGGCCTCTGAAATGTAAATAAATAAAATATCAAATAAAAAAGTAATTTATTAAAAAAAAAGAAACCAATACTTCTATAAATAAATAAATAAATAAATAAATAAATAAATAATAGGTACATCCAGTAATGGTTGAAAAGGTATGCAGTAGAATCAAGAAGCAGGTACCACATTGAGTCCACAGTCAGGGAGTAGAGAGTGAATAGCAAGTAGAACGAATCTATAAAATCCCAAGTCCTTCATCTAAGGGTGGTTTCTCTAGTGAGGTTCAGTCTTCTAAAGGCTTCATAATTTCACAATTGCAGCACCATCTGCAGTTTAAATGTTCAAATACATGAGCTTTTAGACTCTATGGTGGTCTAACTAAAACCACCCCACCCATAAGCTTAGGTACTTGCACTTGGTCTCCACTTAGTGGTGTTGCAGAGGGAGGGTGTGAATCTTTGGGAAGTAGAACCTTGATGGAGAAATTACTTGATGGAAGGCTTTGAGTATTTATAATCTTGTCCCATGTCCTCTTGGTTCTCTCTGCTTTGTGATTGCATTGCCATCCAAACTCAGAGGTTTCTACTCCTGCTGCCATGCCTGCTGCTTTCTGCTATACATCACTTCTATGGTGAACTCCTATTGGGACCATAAGCTGAGATTAAGTAATTATTTTTTTCTCCCTAAGTTGCTGTGTGAGCTGGCTAGTCTTATGTCAACTTGACACACAAACTAGGGTTATCGGAAAGAAGAAAGCTTCAATTGAGACATAGCCTCCATAAAATACAGTATAAGGTAATTTCTTTAGTAGTGATTGTTTATGAAGGGTCCAGTCCTCCATCACTTCACTGATGGTCCTTGATTTTATAAGAAAGCAGGCTAATCAAGACATGGATATCTTAGGCTTACACAGCACCCCTCCTGGCTTCTGCAGCCATTTCAGACTCCCGATTACTGCTTTGTTTGGGTTCCTGTTCTGGCTTTTGTCAGTGATGAACTATGATATGAAAGTTTAAGACAAATAAACACCTTCCTACCTAGCATGATTTTGGTCAAAGTGATTTTGTCAAAGTGATGTTCATCAAAGTCTCAGCAATAGAAAACAATCACAGTAACCCCAAAATAGACAACATTTCAGAGACAAATCATAATACTTGTATTCTCATATGTAGCAAACGATGGCCGTGTCAGGCATCAATGGGAAGGGAGGTCCTTTGTCCTGTGAAAATTCAATGCCCCAGCATAGGGGAATCCCAAGGCAGGGAGGCAGGAGTGTGTGAGAGGGAGAGAGAGCACCCTTGTAGGAGCAGGGAGTAGGGGTATTCCGGGCCTCTTCCGTGTCCCCTTCGCCCGCGAAAGAGACACGTGAGGCAGTGTTCGGGTGGTTACTACAGCGAGGCTTTATTCTTGTATCAGCAGAAGCGGAAAAACCCCAAGCCCGGGAAAGGCACTGCTATATGTACCCTAGAGTGGTATGTTCACTTCTGATTGGCTGTTCACTCATTACCCCATATTACGCCCCGGGATGGGAAGTGACTTTGGCCTTTTGCCTTTTGCACCTGCGCAGTTAGTTGTTTACTTGTGGGAGCACAGGATGCCCGAGCCATCTTGTAATGGCGAAAGTTATCACCACTAACCACTGCTCCTAACATAGGGGGATAGGATAGGGGGTTCGCAGAGGGGAAACCTGGAAAGGAAATAACATTTGAAATGTAAATAAATAAAATATCTAATAAAAAACTGAAAAAAAAGTTATAAAAAGCATTACGATTGAAGATATTTTTAAATTTCCCCCATCTTTCTATTTGTCTATCTGATTCTCAGTCTCTGTCTTTCTCTATCCCTCCATCCCTCCCTCTCTCCTTTCCCTCTCCTTCCCTCCCTCTCCTCTCCCTCTCCTCTCCCCCTCCCCCTCCTCCCTCCTCCCCCCTCCCCCCTCCCTCCTCCCCCCTCCCTCCTCCCCCCTCCCCCTCCCCCTCCCTCCTCCCCCCTCCCTCTCCCTCTCCCTTTCCCTCTCCCTCTCCCTCTCCCTCTCCATTTCCTTCTCTCTCCCTCTCCTCCTTCCTCTTCCCTCCCCCTCCCCCCTTTCTCTTTCTCTCCCTTTCTCCTGTGTGTACATGTATATACATAGTGGTGAATGCCTATCATGGTCTGTTTGTGGAAGCCAGATTAAAATTTTCTATAAGTTAATTCTCTTGCTGTTTTGGAGGCAGGTTTTTATTTTGTCTGCTTCTACATTGTGTGAATGTCCACATTTCTACCTCTTATTTCTTTGAAGTACAGGGTTTACAGATGTGTACCCTATGTCTGGCATTTGGGGTTCTCAAGATCAAGCTCAGGTATAGAGCCTGAATATATTTATCCAGAGTCATCTCCCAAAACTCAATGTAGAACTTATTTTAAAAACGTGTTGTTCAGAAATAATGACATTTTATTTTAGCTTACATTTTAAATTTGAATGAGGTAGATATTTGGGACTTAATCAAAAGATCAGACCTTTTGTTCCTTTGTTTAATTCAAGTTAACACACGTAACTAACTTGGTTCACACCAATGATGATAGGAAACCATGGTTTTCAACCTATTGGTCATGACCCCTTTGTTGATTGAATGAACTTTTCACAGGGGTCACATATTAGATGTCCTGCATATAACATATTTACATCACAAGTAATAACATTAGCAAAATTACAGTTATGAAGTAGCAACAAAATAATTTTACATTTGGGTAGGCCACAACATGAGAATCTTTATTAAAGGTTCCTAGCATTAGGAAAGTTGAGAACAATTGATCTGTGAAATATTTTTGGTGTAAATAGTTTGAGTCCTGTAAATGTACATGATGTTTATGTAAATAAAAGCCAAAAAGTCAGAGTTGTAACAGATTACTAAAGCTGATGGTCTAATTCACACCTAATATTAATATTGATTACCCAGGAATAATCTGTATCTGTTATACAGATTACAGTCTTTGCTTTAAAGACTAAATTTTTAAAAGGTGTATTAAATACTCTTTGGTACCAATGACCTATTACAATACAAATGCTGCCTGCATTCTGTTCATGAATGAGAATTGCACTAGTTTACAGGTCAGCTAGGGAAGGTTGCTTTAAGATGAGTTCATATGGATGGCTCGTCTATGCACTTGCCTTGACTGTGATTAGTTAGTTAATGCCATATGTAGATGTGTTTGTCATAAGGATGTAAGGGAAACTGCAGCAGCTGCATAAAAGAAAGTTTATCTTTCTGATGTCTAGCCTTGGTGCTTGTCACTTGTCACTTGTCTATTTAGTCAACAAACACTTTTGTTACTTCTATCCTCTCAAAAAAAATGGAAATAGAAAACATGCAAGTGAAGAAATTATGAAGAAAGTGTAATTTATGAATGGACTGTTTTAGTATTGTCTTGACCACCTTCTGACTTAGTCAAAGTTCTATTGCTGTGAAATGACACCATGACTACTGCAACTCTTATAAAAGAAATAATTTAGTTGGGGCTTGATGACAGGTTCACATGTTTAGTACATTATCAGCAAAGTAGCATGTAGGCAGACATGATCCTGTAGAATAAATGTCATCCTACTTCTTATAAGAAAAATGTGAAAAGTTGTTTGTGTCAATGATAACAGTTTATATCTACTAGAAAGCTGAAGCAGGTTGTCACCTAGGTCCTTACGAGCCACAAGTACAATAATTGCCTTCTATTTTAGTAGAGCATGAGGGTAAGACAGCAGAAGCCATCTGAAGTACACACAAATAATACAAACAAAAGTTGTGTTCCGGGGATGGGGGGGAAAAAGTTTGTGTTCCTTCCCTGAGGAAATAAAAAACCTAGCCAGGTCATGTAGAATTAATTTCTATATGTTTTAGACATGACAGAGTCATACTTTTACCTTCTAGAAGTTTTCAAGGTTTCAACAGCATTCCCATGTTCATCCTATAACCAACTATATTCTGTGAACTACTGGGGAGAAGAGCAGGTTACAGTAGTTTTTATCTCTTTCTTTAGCTGTATGGTGCTTATACAAGGCTGAGATTGAAATAACTGAGAGATAAATGGGTATAAGCTTAACATGAACATTAACTTGATTGACATGCACTATTTCTGTACAGAGTCTCTTGGGGTTAAGCATGAATGCTCTCCTGCATCAGGAAATGAAATGGGAACACAGAAAAAGATTCTCAAGAATTTCAAACTGTAATGCATATTTGAGGGAGACACAGTCCTTATACAGTTTTGAAGTCTATGGTACATTGTGAGTTACCACACAATAAAATGTACTCAATCATAACTCTTTGTATGTGGTTTATTTGCAAATTTCTCCCACTTTCTAAAATGTGTTGTGACTCTATAAGGTCAAGTGCTTATTGCATGCTCACAGTTTTTAATGACTTCTCAGATGGACACTTGTTTGGTGTTCTTTCCTCAGATCATAACAACCTGCCATCTTCCAGTTGCCCAGGTAGCCCTGACAACTACAGTAGCACAAGATGCTTATCTGGGATCCCAGCTGTATTCTCTGTTCCACCCCATTGCAGGTGATCTTGGGAGATGCTAAACTGTATAAGAAATTGATTAAAACTGGAACTCTGTGATGCAGTTTCCATGAGGTTGCTGTTCACAATAGAGTGGGACTTTATACCTAATTGGGGTTAAATCCAAACTCCTCACTTAAGATCTGTTAGAAAAAAAGTGTAAAAAGCCAGTAAGCTCATTATTCTCACCAAGTCAGACACTGGTAAAACTGAACTCTCTGAAGTTGTGAGCAATCAGACATTCTCATGTGTTTCTCCAGGAAAAGTTAACACAGTATATTTTTTAATTAATTAGTTAATTCATTATATATATATTCCTTATAGGAAACTGGCAAAGCAACGATCACAAAGACTGCAGTATAGTGTGCAATGAATACGCTTCTGCTGATGCCGAGTACTCACAGATGAATTAAGTGTGAGAAGGCCATGAATAAATAAGGCAACAATAAATAATAAATAAAGCAACAATCTAGGAAAACTAAAGGAAGCTTTACTGAAAACAAGATATTTAAATGAGTTTCTAGAGTTCAGGGTCATATAAGGAAGGAAAAATGTTAACAGTTCAAGTTATTATTTGTGAGAGTATGAAGGAGAAGAAAAGTGTCATCCAAACAATTGCTGACTATGTTATTTTTAGTAGTAATACAAGAAATATGAGAAAAGGTGCAGATAGTCATAGAATAACAAAACTTAGGGTTGTGCATATGGAGAGAAAGAGAGAAGAGTGGCAGCATTTTTGCATGAATAAGAAGCAGCAATGTTGGCATAGCATAATAACTAATATTTATTCAATTACTTTGTTTCTTTGTATATTTAATATGAATGGAAATACTATGATATATGTCATCTATTAGATGGGTGGTATCCAAATCTTTGGGGTTTTATCATCTTGAAGTCTTCTGAAATACATATGTGTGTACAGGTTCCTTGTGTAAATTAAAAAGTAGTACAGCTTTTAATTCAACAGAAATATTTGTGGAGTTAGTAAGACATCTTGTGAACCAATCTGAACATTAAAGGATTTTCTTCAATTCTTCAGAATACTAAGATTTCACATAAGCAGTCATGAGAAAAGACAAAATTGGGAAAATGAATAGGGTTTTTGAATGCAAAATATTTGATGTGCAGCATTAGAAATTTGAAAATTTTAAGTGACTAAGAATCAAGAAAATGCGTGGTTTTAAAGACAATGTGTTAAAAACTAGAGAAAAAACACACAGAAAAACAGGGAGAGACATAGAGCAGGAGATAGAGATATGCTGGTTAAGTATTTTGTCAACTCAATACAAGCTAGAGCCATTGGAGAAAAGGGAACATCAGCTGAGAAAATGCCTCCATCAGATTGGCCTATAGCAAGACTGTCAGGCATTTTCTTGGTTAATGACTAATATGGGAGGGTTCAGCTCACTATGAATCGTGCCACTCCCATTCCTCGATTCCTTCTTCTACTTCCTCAAACCCACCCAGCACAGGTAGTCCTAGGTTGTATAAGATAACAAACTGAACAAGCTGTGGGAGGCAAGTCAGTAAACAGTATGTCTCCATGGTCTCTGCTTTAGTTCTTGCCTCCACGTTCTTGCATTGGGTTCCTGCCTTGATTTCCCTCAGTGATAACAGTGTTACCTGAGAGTAGTAGCTGGGAAAAAAAAAAAAAAAAAAAAAAAAAAAAAAAAAAAAAAAACCTTTTTCTCTTCAGGTTGCTTTTGATCATTGTTTTTTATCTCAGAAATAAAAGCAAACCAGAATAAAGGCAGAGGAAAATAAAGACAGAAAGAAAAGGAAAAAGAAATTACTCCTTTCCTGACATATAACTAGAAGAGGGGAGAAAGAAGGAAATTGGTAACTGTAAAGATGAACAGCAGTAATTTAGCATCTCCAAGGAAGAGGAAATATATTGACTTAAGATTACTTCCGGCAAAAGACTTCAGGAGATGAAAATATTTGCTATTAGTCAAATTCAAATATTAAGCAAATAAAACAGAGGAAAAAGCTTCCCAAGAATAATAATAGCTAGGGAAATGCAAATCAAAGTGAATTATCTCACATGTTAGAATAACCAATTTACAAGAGTAACAACAGTGACAACCAGCAAAGAACAATATGTTAACTTGCATGTGTAGGAAATAAAACATTTGCTCATCATTGAGAGGAATGTAAACTGATAAGACTGCCAACCATGCACCAGTCACACTAGGAAACAAATATCTCTCCAATCAAAGCATGACCTTAAAACACCTCTGGAGTGTCATTCAAAAGTAGCCAAGAGGTGGAGGTCATTGATGTGAGCAGATAGTGGATTATTATTTATAAAAGGGAGGAAACCTTAACATTTATTCTGAGACATAAATCTTACTTTGCTAGCCAAAATAAGCCTGCCATGGCCATAAAAGGTAAAAGTGGAATTCATGAGTCTAAAATGCTTAGGAAGAGAAAGTAATGTGTGTTTCTTTGTTTTTTTTGTTTGTTTGTTTGTTTTGTTTTGTTTTTGTCAATGGCTGTGGGGTGAGTGGTCAATGGCCTTGATTATCAATAAGTACTAGTTTCAGTTTTCCAAGAGGAAAGTTCCAGAACTGCACTCATAACCATAAGCATTTGGTTAGCAGCACACTATAACACATTTCAAAGAGCTAAGGTATTATATTTTGAATATGCACTTTTACTACTATAAAAATGACAAATGGTGAATGGCAGAAATCTGAATTTACTGTGAAGCTAATGAACATAACTCTAGAAGGAGCTGAAAAAAAAAAAACCAAGTCAACTGTGAAAGAAAATAATAAAACTCATCTCCAAAGTAACATTGTGTTTTCAAATCTGAGGAATAACAATGTACATAAGAGAAAAACATATACTGCATTCCATAAACATCCATTTCACTCTGATAGTGGGTATGAGCATTTCTAAACATCAAATTCCCGTTGCTCTCGAAACTTAAAAAAATGTGCAGATTTTAATACAAGTGTAAAGAAAACACCACCACCAACAACAACAAAAAAGTGGGTTCCCAAACCCCAGAACCCAATGTAACAAATCTGAGAATCAGGAAAGCAGTGTAATATGCTAATTTCACAGTTTACAACTTGACATCTGAACATTAATTTAAAGCTGCTAAGTTTGGTGTTAAAGTGTGAATTGAGAGACATGTAAACTTTAACAAAATGCAGAAAGGATATTGAGAACAGCCCCTGGAATATAATAGAGCAGTACATGAATGATGGGAAATGAGGAAGGGAAGTTGGTATTCACTTCATGTAGGAACGACCATGTGGTTGCTGGGATTTAAACTCATGACCTCCTGAAGAGCAGTTGGTGCTTGTAACTGCTGAGCCATCTCACCAACCCGAGCATGAACTACTGACTTCATCAAAGTAGATAATTTACAAGAAGATAAATGAGCACACTTTTAGAAGCACATTGAATCTCCTGGCCAGGAAAAGTAGAAAAGCAGAACAGATAATAAACAAACAATCCTGGTAGTTGTTTGTCACTTAATAACCAGGAAAAGCCCAGAATCAACTGGTAATGTCACTGTTAAATTCAAATAAAAATGTAGTAGATATTTAATCCTGATCTTTTCAAATTTCTTCAATAACATTTAAGATGATGACAAGCATTCACTTACTATTGCTTACATATGCAAACTAAGGACCCAAGACAAAACAAAAACGACAAACAGATTTCATTTATCAATTTATGTAGGAGTTGAAATGATTATCTAGTAGGTAAAATTACTGCCATGCAAGCACAGAGTTCTGGGTTCGATCCCTGAAACCCATGCTGCAAGTGAAACTGTATGTTCATGCTGTACACTGAAAGCTCAGTACTGGTATGGTGGGAAGAGATCACCTTTCTGGTTGAAACTGTAGTTTCACAACATGTCAGGTGTTGATATCAGGCTCCAAACCCAGTGACATCACATCTAAGCGACCCCCACATTGTTGCCAAGGCAACAGCGGCACACTCCCAGAATCCACCTGGCTACCTCACCTTTTTCTAACTTTTCTTTTTAATTAAACCAAAATGGGGGAATGTTAGTATTCTGTCTAAACTCCACCTCCATAGTTACCTGGCAATAGCCAGGTATGCTCCTCCCCACAGTTACCTGGCAACCTCCAGGTAGGCCTGATCCACTATAAAAGGGGCTGCTTGCCCCCTCCTCACTCTCTTACTCTCTTACTCTCTCTCTCTCTCTCTCTCTCTCTCTCTCTCTCTCTCTCTCTCTCTCTCTCTCTTACCCTCTTGCCTCTCTGTCCCCTCCCCCCCTCCTCTCTCTCCATGTGGTCATGGCCAGCCTCTACTCCTCTTCTCTCTTATCGTTCCACCATCTTCTCCCGACCTTTGCCCCATCTCCTGAATAAACCTCCTCCCCCTTGGAACTGTGTGGTCTGGAATGGTCTGTTCTGAACTTTGGTTGGGCTTCTTAAAAGAACTAACATTTTATCAATGGAACCTCCTCAACCCCCATTAGACGACACAACACTCTTAGATCCAGCTGACGAACCACCCCCCTTCCGTCACAGACTTGTTCCCATGCCTCCGAAAACCCATACTGCTGCCTCGGTTTCTCCTCACCAAGATACCTCGGAGTCTACTAACTCAACCTCCCCAGACCCCTCCCCTCCTTCTGTGCCAGCTGCAGGCCATGCTAATCGCTCTGTGTTGGCTCTGACCTTTACCCCTCCTATCACACGTTCTTAGGCCACAGCCAAATCTCCAATTCCTTCTCCTCCAGGGACACCTAAAACAGCATCTGTCCTTCCCCTGAGGGAAGTGGCTAGAGTAGATGGCCTTGTCAAAGTACATGTTCCTTTCTCACTAAGCAAACTTTCCCAAATAGAGATCAGACTGGGTTCCTATATCTCTAAATCCTCCGCCTTTATTAAAGAGTTCCAGTACATCACTCAATCTTATAGCTTGACTTTTCATGATGTTCATATGATTCTCACTAACAATTTACTTCCTGATGAACGCAGGCGAGTTTGGGAAGAGGCAAAAACGCATGCAGATCAGATTCATCAGACAGATGGAACATATCCAATCAGATCTGAGGCGGTTCCTGACCAGGATCCTCAATGGGATTATAATTCCACAGGTGGTATCTTAGGTAGAGATAGATTTATAACATGTCTTTTGGCAGGCCTAAGAAAGGCAGCCTTAAAACCAGTAAACTTTGAGAAACTCCAAGAGGTTGTCCAGGACAAACAGGAAAACCGTCTCAGTTTTTAGAACACCTTACAAAGGCTTTATTGCAGTATATTAATCTGGACCCTGAAAACCCGGAAGGTAAGCAACTTCTGATGACCTACTTTTTTTCCCAGAGCTACCCCAACATAAAAGCTAAACTTAGGCGATTGGAGAGGGGGCCCCTAACTCCACAGTCAGAAGTCATGGCGCTGGCCTTCAAGGTGTACCATGAGAGAGATGAGAAAGCCCTAAAACAAAAATACCACATGCTGGCAAAGGCTATCAGACCAGCCTCAGCTGCTACCCCAGACTCCTGGTCTTTGAAGTCTCAGAGACCACCAGGCCCCTGCCATAAATGTGGTCAACAAGGTCACTGGGCTAGGGCTTGCCCCAACCCCAGCAAGCCAAGGGGACCATGCCCCAGGTGCCGTCAGAAGGGACATTGGGGTGTTGATTGCCCTCATGTTGCTCAGAACAGAGGGACATCACTCCCAGAAAACCCTTCAGTTGACCTAGGATTGGCTATGGAGGACTGACTGGGCCCGAGCTCTCTCGACCTGACCACGCCCATCACTAGCAGGGAGCCCTGGGTAGATATTATGGTATATGGAAGACCCATCTCCTTCCTCTTGGACACTGGGGCCACTTACTCGGTCCTGACGGAGTTTTGGGGACCCACCTCACCTTCGAGTTTTCCTATTGTTGGGGTAGGAGGACAACCTTGCCTTCCTCACCAGACTCCCCCACTTAGTTGCATTTTTAGGGGTGTACCTCTCACCCATTCCTTTTTGGTAGTGCCTACATGTCCTGTCCTTTTATTGGGATGGGATATTTTAGCTAAGTTGTGAGCCTCTATTTCCTTTGCTCCCCCAATTCACCTAAACCCAAGCTTGCCAGCAGTTCCTCTGCTCCTTCTTCTAGCCAGTCAACCTACTAACACTAACATGTTATTTCTCTTACCAGCTTCTCAGGTAGACCCCCAAGTTTGGGACATCCAGAACCCCTCTGTTGCTAAACATCATTCTCTTGTTGTCATCCAGTTATTGGACTCTACCAGGTACATCACCCAAGCTCAATACCCCCTCTCTCTCCAGAGCCTCAGAGGACTTAAGCCTATCATTTCTGACCTCTTAAGGAAAAAAACTCCTTCGCCCTACCTCTTCTCCCTTTAATACCCCTATACTGGCAGTTAAGAAGCCTAATGAAGTACCTATCGACTGGTTCAAGACCTCAGAAGCATTAACTCTGCAATGGTTCCCCTCCATCCTGTTGTGGCTAACCCTTACATACTTCTTTCTACTATCCCCTCAGGGACTTTTCATTCCTCAGTCCTAGATCTCAAGGATGCATCCTTCTCTATTTCTCTAGATGCCCAATCACAGGACATATTTGCCTTTACCTGGACAGATCCTGACACCCACCTTTCTACCCAACTTACCTGGACTGTTCTACCCCAGGGATTCCGGGACATCTCACACCTATTTGGCCATTCTCTGGCTTCTGATTTGCTCTCTTTATCTCTCCCTAGGTCTAAGATTGTACTTTACAATCTTAATTTTAATCTCCCTAGAGATTAGCCAAGCTGACACAGCTGCTCTTCTAAATTTCCTTTCCAGTCAGGGCTACAGGGTCTCACCTTCTAAAGTCCAACTGTCTACTTCTCAGGTTACCTATTTGGGACTAACAATTACCCCAACCCACAAGGCTATTACCTTAGATAGAAAGAATCTGATTCAGTCTCTAACTGTTCCTTCTACAAAGGCAGAGATTTTTATCCTTCCTAGGAATGGCTAGCTTTCTACGCTCCTGGGTTCCTTCCTTTTCCCTACTTTCTCGTCCCTTATATGAAGCAGCATTAGGCCCCACCCACTAACCTCTTCTCAAACCTGTTACTAAACCCTTTCAAAGGCTCCAACAGGCTCTCCTTAAGGCCCCAGCCTTACATCTCCCTGACCTGACTCGTCCTTTTTCCCTCTATGTAACTGAAAAGGAGAGATTTGCCCTTGGAGTCTTAGGTCACCAACTGGGACCATCTTTTGCACCTGTAGCATACTTGTCAAAAAGACTAGATCTAACCATCCAGGGATGAGCACCTTGTATTTGTACCTTAGCAGCTGCAGAACTCCTTATTCGAGAGTCAAAGAAACTAACCTTGGGATCACCCATAACTGTTCTCTCTTCCCACAACCTGTCACAGCTCCTAACTTATAAAGGCTTACAGAACCTACCTCCCTCCAGGGTTCTTTCTCTCCAGGTAGCTCTAATAGAAGACTCCACCCTCAACTTTCAATCATGCCCACCTCTTAATATTTCCAATCTTCTTCCTCGACCTAATACTAATTACTCCCTATCTCACTTCTGCACTGAAACTTTAGAGGAACTACTACCTCATCCTTCACACATACAGGAGGGCACATTGCCCCAAGCCCTCTATACCTGGTATACAGATGGAAGCTCCTTTTTACATGAAGGAGCCAGGAAACTGTCAGACACCAAAGTGGTGGAGGCACAGGCCCTTCCTGCCCATACCACCAACCAACAGGCTGAACTAATAGCCCTTACCCATGCCTTCCAGCTGGCACAGGGACAATCCCTCAACATCTACACAGATTCCAAATATGCTTTCCATATCCTCCTGTCCCACGCTGCCATCTGGAAGGAGCGCGGGTTACTTACCACAAAAGGAGGATGAGTAACTAATGCAAACCAAATTATGGCCATGCTAAAGGCCTCCCATCTCCCCACAGCTATTGGGATTGTCCACTGCAAATCCCACTGGACAGACGACTCTATTGTCTCCAAGGGGAACAACCGAGCTGATGAGGCAGCTAAAGCTGTGGCCCTTAGGGGTCTAGACTCACCTCACCCTCCCCAGGACATTCTTACACTGCAACCCACATCCCCACCTACACCCCCTGACACTCGTCAAATTCTGTCCTAGCTTCACCAACTCTTTCATCCTAACAGCCAAGCATTCTCTTATTTTGTTAAGACTCACCTACAGCCTACTCCTGAGGACTTACGTTTCTTAAAATCTATCACTGCTTCTTGCAGAATCTGTCAGATGTCAGATCCCAACTCCAGGTATCATAGCACCTCTTTTCCTACCCACCAGGCTAGAGGTTCCCTTCCTGGAACTGACTGGCAACTTGACTTTACCCACATGCTTGCTGTCAAACATGTCAAGTACCTCCTGGTCTTGGTGGACACCTTCTCAGGCTGGGTAGAGGCTTTTACCACAACTAACAAAAGGGCTCAGACAGTTTCTGATCTCCTCCTCCGAGAGATCATCCCTCGATATGGCGTCCCAGCCTCCCTCCAGTCAAACAATGGTCCCGAATTTACTTCCCAGGTTTCTCAAATTCTATCTAAGGCCGTAGACATCCCCTGGAATTTTTACATTCCCTACCACCCTCAATCTTCAGGGAAGGTAGAAAGAACTAACCGCTCTTTAAAAACCACCCTTGTTAAGCTGTCACAGGAACTTCATCTTGACTGGGTAAAACTTTTACCTCTGGCTCTTTTCAGGCTACGAGCTCTGCCCAAGCGGCCTCTCCTCATCTCACCCTTTGAACTCATGTATGGACGTCCAGTCCTAACTCCTGGTCTTTCACCTAAATGCTCTCTCCTCCCAGACCATCTACTCACCCCATTACTTTGCCACCTCCGTTCTCTCTTGTGGAACTTTGCTGACGGCGATCTACCTTGACCACACACAGTCTCCTCCTGTCCACTGCCTGTCAACATTGGAGACCAAGTCCTTCTCTCCCCTCCAGATCACTGGCCCTCACCTTTCTCTCCCAAATGGCAGGGCCCTTTTAAGGTAATTCTTGTGACCCCCTACAGCTGCTAAACTTGAGGGACTCCCTCATTGGGTCCACTTGTCTCACCTCAAGCCTTTCATCCCCCCACCTAAAATCGACTCTTCATACACATCAGCCCTAACAGGACCATGCCCTATTAAGCTCCAGAGGACTTCAAAATCACCCACTTGTCCTCAATCCCAGAACAGGAGACTCTACTCTGGCAGCCGAGTTCTACCTCACTGGATTAGACATGGGTTTCTCGCCCTCCCCTGCTGCTTGTCTCTCTCCAGGGCAGGCCTTATATTTGAAGGTTTGAGAGTCAAGAGACCCCCCCCCCCACAGATAAAAAACATCTCTTTCCAAACAGGATCAGGAAACTGCTCCATAGACGGGTGCCAGGAACCAGTCCAACTGCTATCATCTCTATATCTGTTACTTATCTAAATATCATGCTCTCTACACTTGCTTTCTCTTTGACCAGATAGAAGATTATTGTAGAAACTGGCCAGATGATTATGAGGGCTGCCCATATTGGTCTTGTCAGATACATGTGCTAGATCACAGACCAACCACTTCCACCAACACTGCAAGACCTGCGGGATTCCAGATGTGTTGCTTCAGAACCAACGAGCACCAGATGTCCTGAAATGGTCTTTGCCGGTTTGTCCAGGAAGAATGCTGTTTTTAAGGAACGTAAGACCTCCAGTTCTAAGATTTAAAAAAAAAAATCCCATATAAAAACAAGATATTCTCTTTTATAACACCCTTTCTTGTCATTCTTTTGGTGTTATTATTTCTAACTAAACTATTAATCAGTTCCTGTTACAGGATTACCAGTCACTGTCCACAAAGGAATCTGATACACGTATCTACTGAGTGGACCCCGATGGTGAAATCCAGCTACTCCCCACAATGGACTATGCCCCTACACAGCAGGAAGTAGTTTAAGAGACACTGCGCCCCAACTCCCGTTTCACCATTGACTTCCCCTCCACTTTTTTTCTCTTCTTTATAATAAGAAAAAGGGAGGTATGTTGGTATCAGGCTCTGAACCCAGTGACATCACATCTAGGCAACCCCCACATTGTTGCCAAGGCAACAGCCACACACTCCCAGAATCCACCTGGATACAGCACCTTTACCTGGGAGATGATACTACGTCACTGCCCATATAAAAACAGGCAGGACCCCCTGACTCACTCTCTTATCTTTCCACCTTCTTCTCGCTACCTTTTCCTGTCTCCTGAATAAACCTCTTCCCCCTTGGAACCGTGTGGTCTGGAATGGTCTGTTCTGAACTGTGGTCGGACTTTTTCTAACAACTAACATCAGGAATGCTTGCCAGATTGAGCTCTTCAACTCTAAGCTAAGATGAAGACTGGGAACATTTAGGGCATGGCATGGGTTGCATGAAAACTTTCCTACCTCTGAAGACTCCACTACCTCACAGCAGCACCTGGCATCAAGGCTTTCCCACAGGAGCCTTTGGGAACATAGCACAGATTGACACTTCACCTTCTCTATATAGTAGGATTTCTTTAACATCAAATATCTAAATAAGTAAATCTATAAGTGCATAAAACAGGCCGGTCTGAGAAAATGGCAAATAAAGGACAAATGTGTCTGAAGATAAATCTTGGGGGAGTTGAAAATATTTTAGAATAGAGTCTTTGATTGCATAGATAGGGAGGCATTAACTACAATGAATCCTTGTATTCTGACATAATTAATCTTACAGTATATATAGTTCAACTAAATAAGCAGATTAACGAAGAAGATTAAGCTCCCATATTGAAAGCCCAAGGTAAGTGCAGTAAGATCCACACATATAAGAATATGAACCAACGGTTTTTGAGCAGGAATTTTAGAGGGCTCAATCCTTTTTCTTTCACCAAAGTCTAGATTTACAGAGTTAACCTCCACTAGACATTCGGTTACCATGTATCCCATTCACCAAGACACTCAAAATATATATATATATATATATATATATATATATATATATATATATATATGGCTTTAGGTAGCATAGAAATCAAAAGTACAATTGTTATTGAGGTAACTATAAAAGCAATTGGTTTTTGCAAGGTGAGCTTATAAGCTGCAATTTTTCTGTATTTCAGAAGTTTACTTGTTGATGCTTTGAGGGTATTATGTAAATGACCACATTTATATATGCATATTAACATAACTACTTACATACTTTATATAAATATTCTATGATTAATGATAGCTACTTTTACCTTCTCCAACTTCATTTTCTTCATTTGTGACTGATCGGAAGAAAAAAGTATTGAGCTTCTGATTACTAAGTAGGTGTTACCACCAGGCTCATATGCAACATGCCCTATTCTGACATAACCTGCATCACTGTATCCATTACTGGATAAAATTAATAATAATAATAATAATAATAATAATAATAATAATCAAGATAAATACCAAAACCAGGTTTGAAATAACTTCTACATAGAAACAGCAAACCCCAAGTCTAATTAATGATACATGAATGTTCTGAAGCATTATTTTGACTTTCTTTCTTTATGGAATTACAGTACCTGCCATTTTGTTTTTTTGTTTTACATAATTAGCATATCTGTTGCTAGTAGAGAATCTCATAATTTCACTATGCTGCTTGCTAAACAGGTGAGACATCCTACTCTTTCATAAAACACAATGTCTACAAGTCACTAACACTGAGGGACTTGTAGTATCAAAATGTAAAATTCAGTGTGTAGAACCATGTTACATGAAGTATTAACTTGAAGTATTAACACAGAAGTTCTATGAACAAGATGTTATCTTGGGTCTCTACTGTCGTTGTTCCTCCCCAGTGAGCATCTGTCTTACAAAGGCACAATGAGATCTTACTGGGTTCAAGATGTGACCCGGACATGAATAGTATTATTTCATACACTGGAAAGTTTTCCACTTTCTTAATGTAAAATGTGAGTCCATGTTCTTTTTAAAGTGGAATTCTGCATGGATAAGCAGGAGACACAAAAAAGATGGAAAGAACTGAACATGTAGTCAAATCCCAACAAGCCATTATTGGTACAACGCTTCCTGTTAAAATGGCCAAGAGGACCAAGGACCCAGAAGTTTATAAGGAGAGCAAGCTGTGATGGCTGCCAAGGCAGAAGAAAAGACAAAGTAAGCTTTAAAGCTTATGAAGAAGACACAGTGTCTGCTGCTCAGACACTCACAATACAGCACTCAAGGAATGACTATGAAACCAGTGGAGATTTGGAATCTCTGAATCAATGAGAATTGCTAAGTTGGTTATATATGTATGTGTGTGTGTGTGTGTGTGTATTCTATCTCGTGTATTTGTAGTCCTAGCAGCTATGAAGCCATCCTTATTTTGTCTGGTTAAATATATATATATATATATATATATATATATATATATATATATATATATCCTGGAGCTGAAGTTGTGACTCAGTAGTTAATATAGTTTTTACTCTTAAACAGAACCCAGGTTTGATTTCCACCATTCATATCTTATGACCTGATGATACCCTCTTCTGGTCTTCATAGTCACTACATCCACTTAGTGCATGAACATACATATAGTCAAAAACTCATGTACATGAAAGGAAAAAATACATAAAATCGTTAAAAATAAATGTATAATTTACATACATATCAAATATAAAAGTAGGCCAGAATCGTGTATACTCTGCTAACTCTTGAACTGAAATTTGTATTTAAGACTCTCTGATTAAGTGGTATTCCTCTGTTTAGTAATTTAAGTGATGTGCTTAACTGAAAATTACACTGATTTATATTTCTAATATGGCTTTTGCAATACTCACTAAGCTGGTAAGGAAGGAAGCCAGGTGTCTTCAATCTTATTGATGAACATAAATGAAGGCTGCATCATGGATCATGTTTCAAAGAACCGTGGGTATATTTGAAGTACAGGAAAGATAATAGGCATTCAACAACAATAGATAGGGTTTGTGTCCTATTCAGTTAATTTTTGCTTGGAAACATAAATCTAAAGCATATGTGGCCTCCTCAGAGTTCTGAAGTTATCCTCATGTAAAAGAAACCTTCACAGAAATTTGATGATGGTTGTTATAAACAAGAGAAGTTAGTGTCATCATTAGTACTAGAAACATATTCATTCTCCTTTTAGTTTGAAATGGAAATCAGAGTGATGTTATAGAAGAGATGGTACTTTTTAAAAATACCATCTGTCATCTATCACCTACTTATCTATTTACCTATCTATCATCTATCTCTGTGTACCTATCTATTTACCTCCCTACTTATCTACCTTCCTACTTATCTATCTATCTATCTATCTATCTATCTATCTATCTATCATCTATCTATCTATCTATCTATCTATCAATCATCTATCTATATATCTATATTACATAGGATGCTCTTTGTAACTCCCTGTCAGCAGCAGGAGAATACTATGTGAGTTTGAGGATACCATCTGTGGAGACAGTCACTGCACCTCCTGTTCCACTCTATGACAATCAGAAGGCAAGAAGTGTGAAGAACAAGTGTGAGTGGCAGGTGATTTTTGCCAGAACAGATGCAGATGCTTCTCCTCCACCAGAAGACTGGAAGTCAACAGAACTGGCTGGACAGTGGCTCAGAATAAGCTGTTTAATGAGATCCTCGAAGCCCTTCAGTTGAATGATTGGCCAATGAAGGGTCTTGCCATGAACCTGTGTTGCTGTGGACAAATGTTCAAGTGTCAGCTGGGACACCAAGCTGATTCAGTGGCTGCACACCACCTTCATGGTGACCTTGAGCCTGCCCATGCTAGCTGCTTACTTAGATGCCTTGCAGACACTGAAAGAGAAGACCCCAACTTTGATAGATTGGATGCTTGTGTCATCCTAACAGTAACACTGGAGCTGCAGGAGGCCTTGTCTCTTCTCCTCAAGAGGCTGAGGGACTCTGATGTTGGTGTGCTTTTGCATAACAAACCACTTTGTGTTCCCTGCCTCAAGCTGCCACTGTTTCTGGCAGTCACAGCTTTCCTGCTTAAGCAAGGTCATCCCTGTAGCTACCCATCAGCTGAACAATGGCAGAGGGGTAGGAGTTCTGCAGTGCCTTGAACACATGATTGGGGCAGTGAGAAGCAAAGTGCTGGAGATTCACAGCCATTGCCCACACAAAACAATCATCTTGATTGGATGGAATTCAGGAGCTTTGGTGGCCTGTCAGGTGTCTGTGATGGAATATGTCACTGCTGTTGTCTGACTTGGGTTTCTTCTTACTGTCAATGGACCCCGGGGGGATGTGGATGATTCCTTCTTAGACATGAAGACTCCAGTACTCTTTGTCATTGGTCAGAAAACAAAAAAGAAATCAGAGGGCCTGACTCAAAGCATGGTGGACAGATGTGTTCAGGATGAAATTGTGGACTTCCTGACTGGGATGCTCACTCGTGCTGAGGGTCATGTGGATTCTGAGACTCGGGATCAGGATGCTGAGAAAAAGAAACCCTGGGAGTTGGCTTAAAGAGACCTGGCTTTTGAAATTACTGAGCGAAACAATCGCCCTGCTTCTCCAGCTGCCAGAATCCCCACATTCCCCTCAGGCTCAGAAGATCTCTCCAGTGTGTCCAGCAACCCCACCTGTAGCCCAAAGACCAAAGTGACCATAGTGACCTCTGCCCAGAAGTCCAGATAGATTGGGACCTCCCAGGTGCTGAAAAGACTTGCAGAGGACAGAAGCTGTGCTGACCCACAGACAAACCCAATTTCCCATTTTATCAGAACCAGTAGAGGAGGTAGAGAAGGTAGAGATTTGGGTCTAGCTGAAGAGGCACCATCCTTCCAGTCCTCTTCATGGGCCCAAAGCCCTCCAAGCAACCAAAGATCAAAGTGTTCTTGGTCTCCCAAGGGGACACAGTCAGAGGTCCCTGTACTCTTTCTCAAGGTGGAACACCGGAAGCTATTGGAGGAAAGCCCATCACCATGACCCTGGGAGCTTCATCAGGAGCCAAGGAGCTTACTGGACTTCTCACTACAGCCAAGTCAAGTTTTTCTGAGGGTGGAGTTACAGCCAGTGCAGCCCCATTTGTGGCTTCCAGCAATGCCACACCTAATGCCATCACACCCTGGAGAGCTGCTTGGTGGCTACTTCTCAAGGCAGCTCCCTCCCAGGGGCCACTTCAGCCAGCAGCCTCCTCCAAGGCCTCAGCTTCAGGTTGCAGGATACTAGCAGCAAGATCTCTGGCATCCCAGGAAGTTCCTCGTTAGGGCCAGCCCCACAGGCCACCAGTGTGAAATTGCCAACCCTCATGCAGGGTCTGGGTGCCATCACCACAGGCACAAGGAACATTGTGCCATTTCTGTGGCCACCAGTCTCTCCTCCTTGGGTGCCACCCCTGGTGAGAAGCCCACTGCCATCCGCCAGCTGTTGACTAATGGGGGCCTTGCTAAGTTGGCAAGCAGCCTACCTGGCTTGGCTCAAATTTTCAGCCATCCGTCAGGCTTAAAGGTCCCCACCACCATTACTTTGATGCTCCATAACTGGCCAATCAGAATTACCACATTAAACCCTATGGGTTCAGGAACAGCACCATCAAAGGAACCCAACTTCCAGATGCTTCTAATTCACAGTGCCTGCCTTCAGCACCCTGAATATGCCAGAAAAATGTCCTTACCAGGTTGGTGATAGCTGCCACAAAATGAACTGTATGGTCCTGCTGAGACTGCTTATTGTCTGAAGACAACCTTAAGACGGCCATTTCATCTCTCTACTATCTGTCTTTGGGGTTGGGCCTTTGCTTATTGAGAAAACATTAAGCCAGATGATGTAGGGCCAGTAAGTTGGCTCCTGGGATCCCCAGAAGGTCTGACCATGTGTGTATTGTTGCCATTTATACCCCAACACTGAAGTCATTTGAACGCAATGTCAGTATAGAATGGCTCACTACAATCTCATGATAAAGACAGGAAGAAGTGGGCTGTTGATTGCCAGCCCTTAGCTGCTGAGATGTGAGGAACAGCAGTTACCATGAGATGGCTGGCCCCTTCCTTTTCCTCATGATGTTTTGTGCAATTGCCTGTACCAGAGAGCCTGTAGGTCTAAAATGACTTACGGTGAGGGGTGGAGCATCAGAGGAAGTAGTTGGGAAGACATACCCAAGGACTCTGTGCTGCTGACAGCTTGGGCTTGGGGCTCTGAGTGACATTTGAAAGCCTAAGAATAGCTAGAAAAATGAAATGTACCAAGTCAGAGGGAAACCCTGAATCTCTGAGAGTCTTGTCTGCTGCCTGGGGATGAAGCAAGTGACCAGCTACCACGCTATCTCTGCTGTTCTAGGAAGCTTGAGGTAGTAGGGCAGGGAAGGCTGTGCTTCAGAGTTTGTCTACTTTCCTGAAAACATTGTCTTTCTGCTTAGAAGGACAATGTTTTCCTTTAAAGGAAGGTTGTTGACTACTGTGTGAAGCTCTGGGGCCAACCTGAGCCTTACAGACTAGACCAAGATTCTGGTGATATGGACACTGAAGATGGGATTGGAGCCTCTCATTTCCTATGACACTGTGCAGATGGAGCTTGGAGTTCGGCTCTGAACTTGTGTCCCGGAGCAGGCTCCTTTCACTTTCATACTTAGAAAGTTTGTATCAAGATGAGAAACAAAGCAACTCACGTCTGATTTTGTTCGTGGGGCCATATACAGCTACACCCAAGCCCTCTCATCTGTAATCTGGGTGGACACTGAGTGTTGAGGAACCTCAGGCAAGTCAGGCCAGAGACATGTGGTGTGATACAAGTCTCCAAACTCTACACCTCACCTTGGCTGTGGAGCTACACTCAGTGTTTCAGAGTGGAGCTGTATTCTGAAATTCAGAAGGAATTTAGAAAGTTTGAAAAGGTATGAATTCTGGATGAGGTGCCCAGTGCTAGGGCCTTGATAGCTTCATAGGTCAGAGCATATAACCACCAAAAGAGAGAATAAGACTGGGTGGCTCTGTGAATCGTTTAGGGATCATTTAAGTTGGCAGAAAACCAGGAACAACCCTTTGTGTCTTAGGAGAACAGCTTGAGCAACACTGGAGGGGCTGCTCCTGAACGGTGTGGCCCTGTGTTCTGAAACCAAAGAACACTTGTATCCTACTTTTGTGGTTATTCTGTGTGCATCCCATGGGTGTCTTCTGAGCCATGGCTTACATACCTTGAAGAACTGAAAAACTGAGGAGGGGGAGCTGCAGCACACTGATTGTCATCTTTGCGGGACTGACCAACAAGTAAGTGGCTGGGGTCTGTAGAACGCTTTCCTCAGGTCCCGTTTCAAACCACACGGAATGTGGAGAGACACTTTACCCCACCTACACAGTGGCAAACTTGAGGATGTAGCCACAGAAGGTAGTATTCTTATGAGTATGTGGAAGGGTCAGGAAGGCTTTACATTCTCTCTCAGGCAATAGACGGCTTGTAAATGCCCCGTGGAAGACATCACTGAGGAGCAAAGACAACCTTTGGGTGTAACCCTATAATATTTTGAGTTGGATGAGTTCATAGAAGTGAACCAGTGTGATGGCTTTGATCTTACATTAGCAAAAAGAATAAAACACAAAACATTGAACTTTGGGAGAAAAAAAGAGTCAGACCTTCAAGCTTGGTAAAGAGAGCACGTAGTGCTCTTTCAGAAGATCTGATTTTGTTTTCCAGCACCCACGTCATATACCTTATAGCTGCCTTTACTTTCAGTTTTGAGGATGGTATAAGCTTTTGTGGCCTTTCTAGGCATTGTAATCATGCTCACACACATCTCCAACATCCTGTATGTAAAAGTAAAAGAGCTACATCTTAAAAAAAAAAAAAAAAAAAAAACAGTATCTTTTAGGGGGCACATTACATTGCCTATTTAATGACTGGAGTCCATTTAACCATTAGCTTTGACCATAACGTTGAGAAATAATTGCAAAACAAGAAAAAATTATCTCCCACATATTATATATAACTGCATAGCAAAATGGCTACATATTATTTAGTATTTATATAGTCTTTGATTTCTTACTTAATAGTATATACAAATTTATTGCTACTGAGACTATGAACATTTTAAAAATTTTCTATCTTGATTACATTTTCTTTAGAGAGGATTAAGTTTCTATTGTTTTTAAATGTATTAGTGATATAAACCAAAAATGCAAGCTCATAAGTTGAGAAAATGTAGATATTTTCATTTACATATACATATATTTCTGCAATAACTTAATATGACTAAAGGAATATTTTGTCAAACTATTTCTACATCAGAAAAAGATCTAGGCAATACTCATACTAGAAAACTGTATAATTACATTAAAAAAAGTTAAGTGATTAATCTGTTCATTAAAAGCTTTTCCAAATTATGTGTTACAGTACTTCTTCAAAAATGGACATTTAAATAGATTCTTATGGCTGTTCTGTAACCTATAAAAAGCATTAAAGCATGATATTTTACTGGGGAAAAATATAAGTACATGTGCTTAACTATTGAGTCATCTCTGCAGTACTTTTGTTTTTGCTTTCAACTAATAGCATATTCCATATTGTTACTATATTATATAACATATTCTAGATCTCTTTTGGTAGCATATCAAAGAATATGTTGTCAAATCCAAATTTAGGAAGAATCACTTCTGGATTTTTTAAAAGAATTTTAATACTTTCTTATTATATGTGCATGTGCAAATCTGTACATGTGTATGCACACTTTTGCATATTTTCTAATAGATTTTAATACTTTATTAATGTGTGTGTGTGAGCACGTACTTGTGTGCATGATTTTGTATGAATATATAGGTGAGTTTTTTGGTACAGGTACAACTGTATGATGTTTGCATGTATGTTGAAGCATTAGGTTGATCCGAAGTGTCTTCTCATGCACCTTGTAGCTTGTGTTTCTGAATGTGTCTCCATGTCATGGAGTCTGTTAATTAGGCTGTGTTGGCTGCCTAGTGAGTCTCTTGGCTTTTCACCACAGTTTCAACAATATTCCAAGCACACACCATCATGGCTAGTGTTTTAAACATGGAAGTTAGGTTTAACTCATGTCCTCATGGTTGGAAAATTCATACTTCAGACAGAGCCATTTCCCAAATTTTATTATTTTAGTTTATATATTAAAAAAAATTTTAAATACATTTTATTTTGATATAAGATATAAAGTGCAGGTCCATCACCAGGCTCCCTGTGAAAGTCCACTGAAAATGGAGATAGTTTCCTTTTTTAATGAGTCTATAACACTGAAATTTATGTATTTTTTCAATATTAGAAATTATAGCATTATTTTGAAGTTTTAGGGGTTCCAATTAATTTTGGACTTTCTTGTTTAAACTTATCCCCAAGGATTTTACTTATTAATCTTCTCAGAGGAATTTCTTAACGTTTTTCTTGAGTGTTCATTTCAAATGTATTTGCAATAATATTGATGTTTTTATATTTTGGCTCCAAGAGATTTAGAAAAATTTTGGGGTGCTTTTATGCATATAGTTATGCAATTATAATTGATCCATAAAAACAATTTTATTCATGTTTAATTGATATGCAGTTTTTTCATTTTCCAGTTATTCTTGCAAAAATGTTAAATACAATGTTGAATATTAGCTGCAAAAGTGAACAGCCTTCTCTTGTTTTTCATGCTCGAAAAAAAATTTCTATTGTAAATTTGAATTAATATTTAAAGTTCAATTAATATTTCACTATCAAGATTATTAGTTGTGGCACTTGTAAGTAGTCTATTCTTGCATTAAAGAAGAGTCTGTCCATTTTTACTTTGATGATGTTTTTCATAAAATATGCTTATATTTCATCAAATGCTTCCTCTCTGCTTATTATCATCATGTATTTTTTAATGTCGTTATAAATGTGTTAAGCTGAACAAAATTCATGTATTAACCATCTCTACTGGGAAAATATTGAATTTTTTATGTTTTTATATATCTTGCCATATAAAAATTCAATATTCTTACAGAAACACTAGAAGAGTTGGCATGAGATTATGATTTAGATAAAAGAAAAAACTGCATCAAAATTTCATTATGTATCCTGATTCAAAAGGATAATTCATGTTAAAAAAAATCTGAGTCTCAATGTACTGGCCTGAAATTGGAAATAAAAATGCAGAATTTGAAGTGACATGTAAGGGAGTATATTTTTCCTCTTTCATGATAAAAACTTCCTGCAAGATTCTGCTCATTACTGACGTCCCACCTGCCTTGTCACTTCATGTGTTTAATTTCCCTCTGCAGTTCAAACAGAATTAATCATCCCTGCTCCTAGGGTTACTGGGTCCTTATTCATAATGACTGATCACAGGACCAGGTAGGTGCCTTTCAGATTGCTCTTAACTAACACCAAGTTTTGAAGGCCCTTTAAGAAGACTTAAGAAAGAACTTGCTTTTAAAAATTTAAGACCTAATATCCACTTATTAGTGAGTGCATACCATGTGGGTTCTTTTGTGATTGAGTTACTTCACTTAAGATATTTTCTAGTTCCATCCATTTGCCTAAGAATTTCATGAATTCATTGTTTTTAATAGCTGAGTAATACTCCATTGTGTAAATGTACCACATTTTCTGTATGCATTTCTCTGTTGAAGGACATCTGGGTTCTTTCCAGCTTCTGGCTATTATAAATAAGGCTGCTATGAACATAGTGGAGCATGTGTCCTTGATATATGTTGGAATACTCAACATATAATTCATAAACCACATGAAGCTCAAGAAGAAGGAAGACCAAAGTGTGGGTACTTCTGTCCTTTCTAAAAAGGGAAACAAAATATTCAATGAGAGCAAATATGGAGACAAAGTGTGGAGCAGCAGAGACTGGAGGAAAGGCCATCCAAATATTGCCCCACCTGGGAATTCATCCCATATACAGTCACTAAACTCAGACACTATTGTGGATGTCAAGAAGTGCATGCTGACAGGAACCTGATATAGCTGTCTCCTGAGAGGCTCTGCCAGAGCCTGACAAATACAGAGGGATGCTCGAAGCCAACCACTGGACTGAGAATGGGGTCTCCAACAGGTTCCCCAAAGAAGGAGTTAGAGAAAGTGCTGAAGGAATTGAAGGGGTTTGCAAACATTTAGGAAGAACAATAATATCAACCAACCAGTCCCTCGACCCCCCAGAGCTCCAGGAATCTAAACCAACAACCATGGAGTTGTTGGAGACAACAACACATGGAAAGACTCATTGCTCCAGCTGCATATGTAGCAGAGGATGGCCTTGTCGGGGATCAATGGGAGGAGAGGCCCTTAGTTCTATGAAGGTTCGATAGATGCCACAGTGTAGGGAAATTTCAGGGTGGGGAGGTAGGAGTGGGTGAGTTGGTGGGGGAAGACCCTTACAGAAGCAGGAGAGGAGTTATGAGATAAGAAGTTTTGGGGAGGGGGTAGACCAGAAAAGGAGATAACATTTAAAATGTAAATAAAGAAAATATCCAATAAGAAAAAAAAATTATGAGCTGCAAGAAAAATGAAAAGATATACATTAATTTAAATTGAATAGTATTCTCTGTAGGAAGCCTAAATTTTTAGACTATTACAACCAAAAACTGTTTGTATCACTTTGATTCAGAGATAGAGAATAAAACAATGTCAACCATCTGGATGATTCTCCATCCTACCCACAGCACATTGAATACTTAGCCTGGAGACCTCAGAAAACCCTCGTCTCCCAGCCATAGATACCCAGTCCCACAAGAGCCATAACCATAAATACTTCCAGGAAGCCTTCTTCTTCGAGACCACCAGGAAAAAGCTATCTGACCCGTCCCCTATGGTTGCAGAAAGAGAAAATGGAGTCCACACTTTCAAACAGAGCTTTTTTTTTTTTTTTTTGTTTTGAGAAAACAGCTCTCATCCCCATTTTGAACATAGCGAAACTCCACTGCCTTCTCTCTTTTGCTCAAAAACCCAGTTGAAAGCTTATACCCTCATTTGGCTAAGCTCTGCTCCCTGTGTTGCTGTGTCCTGCATTGTGTTCCTGTAGCCAGACATTGACAGCCACCTCAGAGACAAGCTGCTCCACATGTTGAGATCAGTTTAATTTCTCATTTTTGTTTCTTCCTACTAAGTTAATGCTCACACCAATTACTTGAGTGTTAGCTTTTCTAACCTTGTCCAAGTTATGACCCCAGACTGTTGTGTATATGTCAAGTATGTTTATGTTTTAGACATCCAGAAGGTAGGTCATGTTATTAAATTATTGTTTTTAATCCTGCTAATATAAAAATGACCATTTAATGCCTATTCATTTTATTCACACTCTACATTTCCATATCTGATTAGATTTCATTTTTTTTCCAAGCCACACTTTCTCAAGACAGAGCTAAGAAATTGGTATATATGCCAAAAATTGTTTTATGTTTATACCGATGATGAAGAGACTGGGTTCTCCAGACTGTTTAGACCATGATGTCATAAATGAATATGGAAACATGATAAATGCTGGATTTTAATATCTTTTACTTTATAAACGCTTTTATCTTGCAAGGAAATACACAGCTAGGATGACTCAGCAAAATTCACAGTTTGGGAAAAATAAGTGAGGCTTACCCAGGGTATTAAAGATTTATTTCCATATTATTCTGATCTAATAATTTTCCTTAGCACAGGCTAATAACCAGGAGAAAAATATGTGAACTTCATACATATATTCCAGTTCCCCACAAAGCCAGCTTTTGAAAAAGTCTGCTAAAACATAAGATAATGAGTAAGAGACAATGGATCTTGTTCAGGGAGATTCATGCCTGCTGCACTTAGATTTCTGCTTGTGTCAGCTAGCCTGGGTGACAAGAATCCTTTCTCTATTGGGGTGAAACCTGTAAATCTACATTTCTTTTTCTCCCTCCTTCTGACAGCAACCTTGCCTTAGACCTTTCCACTTTTTTTTGCATTTATTATAGCTATAATTGAATGTGAGAAATCTCAGTGTTAGATTTGTGTTAACTCATCTATAGTCTTTTTAATAGATAATCACTAATTAGTAAATAAGCACAGTTCAATAAATAATTGGAGTAAGGAAACTGTCCTTTTGTTCACATTTGGGAAAGAATGATAAATTTCATTAAATCATTATTAAATTCAACACTACTACTTAAATTAAAGATCAATATAAAATATTTTTAAAAGCATAAGTTAATCAGGAAATAATGCTAGTAATTATTACCAATAACATGTACAAATATATTTAACAGCATTAAGTAACATAAGTAAAGCATAAAAGACACATAAGTGAGGAAATATCCACAAATATTATCACTTAGGATTGATGGCTCAGTGGTTAACAACGTGCATTGCTCCTGCACAGAATCAGGTTTCAAAACTCATGACCCATGTCAAATACCTCATAACCCAAGGAATTTGGTGCTCACTTCTGGACTCTGCTCAACTGTGCTCACATAAACACATGCCCAGTCCTACCTGCACACATGTACATAATTTAAAATAAAGCTAATATTGTTTTAAAAGGGATACTCAGAAACTAAGGTTATGTGTGCACATCAAAATTATATTTTTATAATCTGTAGCCTGTAGCTATCACTCTTAGGCTTTATTTGGTCACAGAATTCTTAGTTGATGAGTTTACTGCTAGATTTTGTAAAAGGTCAGAATTTTAGTTTACTTATGAGTCTATTCTTTTTGTAGAAAGAATGACCCTTGTAAGAAATCAAAGGTTTCTTATTTTCCACAAAATAAATTTCTTGGTATATTTTATTTTTCTCCTATTTCTTGTAAAATAAAGGTAAATTTAAAATAAGAGTCAGCCTGTGATACTTCTTATAACATTGCATAATAGAACATGATGTATTTTTAAATGATTGGACTATATTACTGCTCTTCAGTGTAATGAATGAAGAATTATTTGTATATGAACGAAGGAGATGTTTATGAGACTAGGTATTTCTTCCTGGAAATCTTCTGACTTGTTTTTTTAAAATCTAGTTTTAGTAGAAAATTAATTTGAAAACAAAATCATTTTGCTTGCTGCACAGAAAATAAACTCCCATGGTTACTGAAAAGAAGATATCATTTGTGGTTGACAGAATGAGATTTCCTTTTTGCTTAAGGCAGATAGTTCACAAATGGGTTATTCACATTTTGAAAAGAAAATAACATTGCTATAACATTCTTATTTAGGGAGAGTAAATTTCACCTAAGTCTTTTTGTGGTTTTAAAATAGTGGGTGAATATTTTGGATTGAAGATGTTTATATGTTAAGTGATTTTAGAGAATGCAGACAGAATTAACCAAAGAAAGAAAAGTTAAATTCTTATAAGTTCACATAATTATAGATAATTGATTAATATAAATTCATAAAAGTTTTTTCAAATTATAAAAATGAGTATTGACAATCTTTTTGATAAAAAGATGCCATTAATTTAAAAGTAACTAGATTATGGGGCTGGAAATTTGGATCAGTGATAAAGAGAGTGTGCATTGCTCTAGCAAAGATCCTGAGTTCAGTTTGATAATTCAAGACCCTGGTCTGGAATTTGTACATACTTGGTGCACATAAACTCGTGAAGGTTCACATATGTATATACACATTAAAATATAAATATGAAAATGTTAAAAAGTATGTAAATGAATTTGGGATCATCAATTTTCATAATAAGTATATTAAAAACAAACTTGGCCTATTAAGATTTTATGAAAGTATTCCAATTAAAAAGAGTGTTATATATTTTGGATCATCCTGAAGGAAAATCATTCCTAACGTTTTCTATACTCACTGATCAGTGTCTCATTCATCCATCATCAGAGAAGCCTCCTCCTGCAGCAAGTGGGAACAAACATATAAACCTACAACCAGACATCACACAGAGTGAGAGACTTTAGAACACTGATCCATAAATGGGTAATATCTATTAAATTCCTCTTCTCAGAGCTCAGGGAACCCAAGGAGAAGGAGGAGGAGGAGTAGATCGAGGAGGAGAAAGAGGAGGATGAGGAGGAGAAGGAAGAAGAGGAGGATGAGGAGAAGGAAGAAGAAGAGGAGAAGGAGGAGAAGGAGGAAGAGGAGGAGGAGGAGGAGGAGGAGAAAGACATGGAAAAGAGACTGTGAGAGCAATGGAGAACACTTAGAGAACAAGACCTTCTAAATCAACATGAGCAAAGCTCATCTGAACTCAATGAGACTGAAGCATCAAGCACATGGCCTGTACTGATCTGCACCAGATTCTCTGTATTTCTATTATGGTTTCTAGCTTATTGTTTGTACGACATTCCTGAGAGTGCTAATGAGAGTGTGTAAGATGTGCCTTCACTTCTCTTCAACTCTTTTCCTTCTTTTGGTTTATCTTTTTCACCTTTGATGTAAGACTTTTTGTTTTATCTTGTTATACTTTTTTAACTAAAAAAAAAAAAAAAAAGAATGAATGAAGAAAATCTAACCATTAGGGTAAAGGTTAATAACAGAACATTTAAGCCTGCTGGGAGAGGAAAAAATCAATTTTCTTCACTGGAGTAACACTGAGTACAGAAACCCCTGTACTCAGATCACATGTTCAGAAGTAGTTGAGAAACTTAAAATGGACTCTACAGTATTTTTGTATTTTTATTTGGTTACAGTTTGGTGGGGTTTTGCTGTTGCTATTGTTGTTGTTGTTGTTTATTTATTTGTTTGATTTTCCTTTTTCTTCTTGGTAGTGTTTTATTTTGTTTTCTTGGTTTGGGCTGGGTTTGTTATGTTGGGCTTTTGTTTGCTTTTTGAGAAAGAAAAATTTGCATGGGTAGGGAAGGGGAGAGGGTCTGGAATTGAGGAATGAAAAGAATATAATCAAAATATAAATTATTTTAAATAATAAAAAATATCATGATTATGGCTTAAAACCCCAAGATGTAGATGTGAGATTAAAATAGGACTCCTATTACTTCAGAGGAATGTTAACTTAGAATGATATCCAGAAAATTTTGATTACTGGGTTACTCATGGGGTGACTAGTTTTGGACCCAGACCATATTCAGTGTATGAGATAATTATTCTTAGCATGGAGAAGTGGCCAAATTCACTTCTTTACTTTTTATTAAATGGGATATATTGAATGTCTGCTGCAGATTTTCCTTTACCAAGGATTATTGAGATCCTGTCTTTAAGTTTTCTTAGTTTTGCCTGTTTTAGTTTTAGTTTGCCAGAAAGTTTTAGTTTTTCATTATTTTGGATTTTAGAAACTCCATATTTTATTCTTGAGAAATACTTGCAAGTTTTAGCTGAGTTAAAAAGATAAAACAGATAATAGCCTAAAACAGAGATAAAAAAAATTCAAAAGAAGGTATTGTGATTTGTATATATCCACTTATTTATCTACTCATTTCCCCCAATAATTAGCAACTAACTTATCAATTAATATAGTTTAAGGTAAAAGTACTACAGTTTTATAAATATATATAGTATGTATCTTAATGTACATATTTGTTTTAAATTTTATTTACCTGGCTGAGAAAGAACCAATTGTAATTTACTAAAATTGTATGAAAAACATCATAAACTGGTTCATTAAAAAAAAAGTCTGAAAGGTTAAATGGTCCTCATGCCTTCCTAGTTTTGTCTTTAATTGAAAAGTCCATAAAACATCCTTTCTTTAAAAACTTATTACACATGTAGTCAAGGACTTCTTTTAAAGGAAATTCGAGTGTTGAGAATTGTCCAGAACTAATGAGAGCTTAGCTGCAATATCAAACAAAATGATTAATAAATTAGACAATACACCAGCCTGTGGGCATTGATTTCAGTATTATACACATGACCAAACCCAAGAAAGAAATGACTCCTGTGATGTGCTTGCTTGCCTCATACTGATGAAGGTTAGATTGATTAGCCCAGAGTTGGGAAATAGTTAAGACATCTTTGAAACAAATGCTCTTCATATTCTTTTTGATCTAAAATGAAGTGGGCTTCTCCCTTTTTATAACTCTGAAAAATCCAAACTGGCTGTGTTTCTGCTGGCACCCAATTTCCAAGAAATTTTCATGCTTGCCTTATATGTCGAATGGATATAATTTGTCTAACAGTGTAGTTAGTAATCCTCCTTATTCACTTGGCTGGGATTAGAACCAAGTAAATAACATTGGGCATGCCTGTGAACATCTCTCAGAGAGATTTAGCTAAGAATACCCATCCTGCATGTTGGTGGCATCATGGACATGGTCCTGACTAAACAGAAATTAAAAAGGAGAAAAATAAAACCAGCACTATTGTCTCTATTGGTGCTGTCAGCATTGTGGTACACATTGAATTTTTAAAACAATTTTATAGTTTTTGTTTTTAAATTTTGTGCATATATGTGTGTTGTGGTGTGTGTGTGTGCCTACAGAGGTCTGAAGAGGGCATCAGTTCCTTTTGAACTGCTTTGAGCCACCACAGATGGTGCACCACGTCCACTTCAATCTTCTACAAGAATAGCAAGCAATCTTAGCCACTGAGACAGCTCTCTAGCACCATATTTTAAAATTTTTAAATTACCTTTATAAAATAAAAAATTAAATCTTGACCTTTTACAATTAAGAAGAGATGTCAGTGATGTTGATGTAAGCTTAATTCCTGTCAGTTATTTGACACCACATGCGATGTGAAAATAAATCAGTTTATAGCAGTGAGTTAAATAGAATTTGCAATGGCCATGAAAAGAGAAAATGAAGCCAAACATACTTCTTATAAACATGGAGCAAATATAAATCATAAAAAGAGGATTTGTAATATTACTACCAGTGAGGAAAAGCTAACATGATATGGAAAAAGACAGAGTGCTTTGTAGCCAATATGAAACATTTAGGTGTATATTTAAAGAATAATGATTCATAATTGTGCTGCTAACTTTCAATTTTTCACAACTTAGAACATACAGGAAAAGTCTCAATGAGAGACTGTCTAGATCAAGATGGGATGGCCTGTGGGCACATCTGCGAGCAACTATTTTGATTGCAAATTGATGTAGGAAAGATTCAGCTCTCTATAAGCAGCAGCATTTTAAAGGCTGGACCACTGAACAGTGTGAGCATGAAGAAGGCAAGCTGAGCACATGCAGCATCCGGCTAGCAAAGATGCCCACATAATTTCTGTTGTTGGCTGTGAACATGATGCAACTACTTCTTAAAGATCTGGGCTGGCTTCTCCTCAAAAATGGACTCTAAACTGGAAGTGTAATACCAAAGCAAAACAAACACACTAAAACAAAAGACCTTGCCCTTCCTCTGCTTCCTTTTGTCAGGGTGCTTTATCGCAGCAACTGAAATGAAACTAGATCAAATAATTTAGAATGCCACTGTTTCTCGATTTCTTAATTTTATATGTGATTCATGGATCGAACAGTTTAGACAGAGAACTTTAAGAAGGCAAAATTATTCAGTCTATTGAAAATCCAAGCATTTTTTTTTTCATAAGCCACCTCAAATTTTTAGATTCAAATGCCCATTCACAGTAACATAGATAGCTACACAGACATATTTTATTTTTAAATTTAAAGTGTAGAGAACATAACAGTCAGCACAAATGTTTGCTTGAAATTGTTGTGATTAAGACTTCTAGAAGCTTTAAACATAAATTCGAGAAATCAGTATTTGCAGGTGCCAGACCCCAAGTAGATTTTTCTTGGCATATTGAATATATTAAAGTTAGAAAATTGATAGGATGGATAATTTTCAAAAGTAGAATGTCAGCACATTCCTTGAATTTTAAAAGCACTTGAGGGTTGAATTTCTTTCCTTTCTTTCTTTGACTCCAGTTGCTCTTAGCTTATGAGAGTTTCTAAGATGTCTGTTTCTCAGAGAGATGCTGAACTCTGTCACTGGCAGATTCAAATATTCCATCGCTCCTAATGGGAGTGTTGATCCAAGTGTGGTATTTACACTGGGTGACACCTTCTATCCTACTGTAGTTTGGAAAATTGAGTAATTTATGTCAATTATATCATAACACCCAAAGTAGTCCTACTTTAGAGGCATATTGACAAACACACCAAGAGACAATGACTTTAAAATATCTTCTGTTGGCATATCCTAAATGAAAACATGGCTCATATCAACCTTTCGTGTTTCCTGGGATGTAATTCCATTGGGGGAGTGCTTGCTTAACATGAATGAAGCCCTACATGTAAAGGACTTTAAACCTGTGAGGAGATAATGGGACAGTTCCTTGTAGATCACTGAATGTTTTTGTTAGTGAAACTGGTGAATCTTCTTTTTTCTCTCTCCTTAGATGTAAAGGGTCCAGACAGTTGCACCTTTGGACCAAAAATAATGAAAGAAGAGAGTTGATGGAGGAAGTTGTTTAACATGGCAGAATATTCTCTAGGATAATTGTGACACAGTTGCTCTAAGAAGGGACACATTGTCTGGAGTCTTTTTTGGCATTTCTGTGGGAATCGTTAGTATTCATGCTACATAACTAAATAAATCTCAGTTTAGTAAAAAAAAAAAAAATGCAGTTTTAGGGTATGAAGTCTTATCTTATTCCAGAAACCTATTACTATAAAACATTCTGAGAAATATAAAATCAGTTCAAGAGCAATGCCCATGTTGGCTTATGTCCTGTAGCTATTTTCTCCAGATTGAAAAAAAAAAAAAAAAACCATCTTCCTGCTGGTGGAAAGAAACTCTCTCGGGGAGTGAAGAAAACCTACCATGAGCAGTCCTAGTTCATTTTCACTCTCAACTAGACACAGCTTAGGGACTTCCTAGAGGAGAAGCTGCAACTGGCGACTTGCCTGTGGGTATGTCTATAAGAGACTGGCTTGATTACTAGCTCACATAGAAGGGTCCAGCCTACTGTGCATTGCACTAGTCCCTGAGCAGATGGTCCTGAGCTGTGTAGGAATGAAGATAACATAAACCTGTGAGTGAGCCAGCAACCAGTGTTTTATCTTGAATCCTGCTCATGTTCCTGTTTGAGTTTCTGTGCTGACTTCCTGCAATGACAAAATGAAAGACTAAGTCATATAAGACTTTCCTTTCTCAAAGGTGCTTTTCATCATGTTGTTTCTCACAGAAATAGAATGAAACCAGGAAGCTCAGAATTTAACAGGATTCTCAAGGTCTCTTCCCAAGGTTCCAAAAGCAATAGAGAGAATCATCAAAAAATCGTCTTTAGTGGAGCTACCTACAAGTTGGCCTGGTAGCTCTGGGAATGAAATTTCTGGATATTTTACTCACACTCTGGGTCTTTCATGGATGAAGCTTCTTTGAATCTCATAGGATTATTCAAGTAACCCCAGTTAACATTGATTCAACAAGCTGGACCTGGGTGAAAGAATCTGGCTCTCTCATGGTGCCTTATGCAGAATGGATAACTAATGGTTCATGTTAGCCTAGGAAAAGTCACACAATAGTCAGTCAACTTAGTATTAACACTTGTTGCAATAGTTTATACAAAAGTATAAGATGAACCCACCTTCTCAGTTCCAATTTATCAGATAGACTGGAGACTAATTCTGGAACATTCTATACTATAAGTTCAATTATTAAGCATATGGTAGCTTTCCTTGTTGTTACCAAAATGTCTTACCTTCTGAAGTTATGTGTTTTTTGGTTCAAGAACAAAATAGTTTAACAATAGCTAATACTTATTATATATTTATATCAGTCTTTGTACATCACTACTTTGGGCTATATTATTAGCCTATAAATGGAACTAGATGCTGATTACTTTACAGATGCAATTCTGGAACATTATAATGGGAATTTTGGATGATTTTTAGGAGATCAAACACAATGTCTTGATCCTTCTAGGCAAACTGAGCTACGTCCCCTGAAACAAAGGGTTGAACTTAAATCCTAGGTTTTTCCTCAGGTTTGTAGCTCCTACGATATTTTTCTCTTTTAAACACTACATTTCAAATATAATAAGCCAGTGGCAGTTTACCACCTTATTGTTCATATTGTAAAATTCTGGTAGTTTTCTCAGACAAGCAAAGAAAAATGAAAAATAAGAAGCTTAAGATATCACTCAGAATCAAGCTTTTGTTTTCTATGATTGAGGAGGAAATATGCTCTTTCTCCTTAGCATTGTGATTGAAACACCCAAGGTAGATGTTTCTTTTAAAAATAGTTGACATCAAACTATTAAAGCAATGAACTAGAAAATCCAGAGAGACGTTAACACTGTCGAGAAACCTTTGGCAAGATTTGTTCTTCTGTATTACATCAGAGTGGAAAAGAGGTTTGTTTGATAGTAACAAAATGAATTCAGAACCGAAACATAAGTAAAAAACAAACTGTAATCTATTATAAATGCAAATGATCTTTTCCAGTGCAAAAGAAATGCATATTTGTTATAGAAAATTTAGACAATCTGAATTTGAGGAAAAAGGCCAACATTCAGAATTTAGATCTAACTTGGCCAATTTAAAAGTGGTGATTACAAACATTTGCATAACTTTTCAATACATTTTCTTTAAGATTTTTAATGTGTTTGAGTGTCTTATTTGCATGTATGTCTGTACAAATATTTTCATGGTGCCTCTGTGAGTCAGAAGAAGGCCATGAACCCCTGGGACTAGGGTCAGAGAAGTCTGCTGCCAAATGCATGCTGGGAACTGACTTGTCTCTTCTACATGAACAATTGCTCTTAGCAGCTGAGCCATCTCTCTGGCCCATATTCAAAAACATTTCCAATTTATCTTTATTCTAATGTGTTTGTACTGTATCTCATTTTAAGATTTCTTTCCATAGGGATATATTACAAAGATACAGTCACATATTTACTTACATTATTATGCTAATATATATGCTTATTTTTGAACTTGGAATTTTTGGATGTCAGTAAGATGTGAAGAATGAATTAAAAATGGGAACAATGAGATAGAATGGTGGGTAAAGGGGATTGCCACAAAGCCTGAAATCCTGTATTAGACCCCACAGTTATAGTAATGTGATAGAAACAACCCAGGAATAAGAAGCAGGCCCTCTTAAAGGGATGTGGCCCTGCTCTAGAATTGGCCTACGGTGAAAGACCTGGTCCTCTTTTCTTTACTGGTCTAAGTTCCCCTGACTCAGCTTCATCTGGACAATTCTCACTTATAAGCAGTATTAATAGAAATGCAGTTAGAAGCTGATGGGTGTTCTGTTTTCAAGTGTCTCTCTTCCTAAGGAGTAAACTTTTAAACAATACAGTCAGAAAGAACAGCTATGGGTACATTTAAGATGAAGACTTAACTAATCAAGCTACATAAAATAAGTCTACATGTGGTTTGATGTCTCGAAGTCTGTACATGGATAAGAATTTGCAAGAAGTTAGGCAAGAGGCCAAAGATTTCTTTGAAACAAAAGAAGTAATGATATTTTCCACTGAAAAGTTTGTTAGAGGTTCCAGTGATCATGTTTTTGTTCTTAAATTGCATTTTCAGAATAGGTGAATGAAGAACATGATGAAATAAAGACCAAGATAGAAGGCAAAGCTTCTATCTTGCTCAGGGGTCTGACTTGTAGAAGGTGGGGATGACAATGGCTAGGTAAATATTGCTTAAAATCCTCACTAACCCAACATCTGATAGAGGGATAATATCCAAAATATTTAAAGAACTCGAGAAGCTAACCACCAAAAAACCAAACAATCTAATCAAAAAATGGAATATAGAACTAAACAGAAAATTTACAACAGAGGAATCTCGAAGGGCTGAGAAGCACTTAAAAGAAATGTTCAAAGTCCTTTATGATCAAGGAAATGCAAACCAAAATGACCCTGAGATTCCACTTTACACCAATCAGAATAGCTAAGATCAAATCTTAGGTGGCAGCAGATACTGGCAAGGATGTGGAGAATGCAAACTGGTACAACCACATTGGAAATCACTCTGGCGGTTCCTCAGAAAATAGGAAATAAGATCTTACCTGAAGACCCAGCTGTACCACTCTTGGGCATATACCCAAAAGATGTCCCACTATGCCACAGGGGCAAGTGTTCTACTATTTGTGATAGTCAGAAGCTGGAAACAACCCAGATGTCCCACAATAGAAGAATGGATACAGAATATGTGGTTTGTTTATATAATGGAATACTACTTATCTATTAAGAATGAGGACATCATGAGTATTGCAGGCAAATGAATGGAACAAGAAAATATCATCCTGAGTGAGGTAATTCAGACCCAAAAGGACAAGCAAGGTTTGTACTCAATAATAAGTGGATAGTAGCTAAAAAAAAGTACAGAATATCCAGGACACAACCCACATGACTCAAGAAGGTTAACAAGCTAAAGGAACCAAGTGAGGATTTCTCTATTTTACTTGAAAAAGAAAAGAAAGCAGTCAGGGGACAGAGGGAGGGAGGGACCTGGATGGCAGAAAGGACAGGGAGGGGAAGGGGGAACACAATTAGGTATTGGGGGAAGGGGAAACAGTACTGAAGCCCTGAGGGCCAGCAGAAAGAATGGAAACAGGCAACCATGGGACTTTCTAGAATGTACCAGAGACCTGGGAGGTGAGAGACTCTCAGGACTCAATGGGAGGAACTTTGGATGAAGTGCTCTACGGTGAGGAAGGGGAACTTGTAGAGTCTACCTTTAGTGAAGAGACAGGATATCAAGTGGAAGGATGGGCTGCCATCCCACAGTCAAGAGCTCTGACTCAGAATTGTTCCTGTCTGAAGGAACTGCAGGAACAAAAATGGAGAAGAGCATGAGAGAAAAGAGGTCTAGTGTCAGGCCCAAATTGGGATCCAGCTCAAAGGGAAGCCTAGGTCACTGACACTGTTAATGCTATGATGTACTTGCAGACAGGAGCCCAGCATGGCTGCCTTTTGAGAGGCCCAACAAGGAGTGGAAAGAATCATCAGATAGAGATACTAGCACCCAACCAATGGACAGAAGCCAGGAATCCCTGTGGTCGAATTGTGGTCGAATTGGAGAAAAGCTGGAAGAAGTTGAGGAGGAGGGTGGCCCAATGGGAAGACCAGCATTCTCAACTAATCTGTACCCCCAAGATCTCTCAAACACCAAGCCACCAATCAGGCAGCATACACCAGCTGATATGAGGCCTCCGATACATATGCAGCAGAGGACTTCTGGGTCTGGACTCAGTCAGAGGAGATGTACCTAACCCCCGAGAGACTTAAGGCCCCACAGAATGGGGAGGTCTGGTGAGGTGGGGGTGCAAGGTGGAGACATTCTCTTGGAAAGGGGATAAGGAGGTATGAGATGGGCATTGGTCAGGGGGCAGACTAGAAGAGGGATGAAATCTGGACTTTAAAAAAGGATTAAATACTGCTGCTGCTGCTACTACTACTACTACTACTACTAACAATAATAATAATAATAATAATAATAATAATAATAATAATAATAAAATCTGAATAGAAAGACAGGCTAAGTTATTCAATAGCAGAATTGTTAAGTATTTAATGACTTAGCGTGATGAGCTTTCAACTGCAGAAGTTAAGAAATTTTCTGAGGATCATAATCATGAACAGAAATCCAGACAACTCTTTATAAACAGTTTTTTGAAAATCATCCCTAATAATAACCATGACCATTAAGTGTTCTGTCGCTTGGGTCTAAATGCCACCAAAGGGCCAGACATTACAAACTTGGTTGAGAAGTAGAACATGAGAAGTTAGGATGATGGGGACTCTGACATCATTAATGGATTAAGAGATTTATAGATTTATAACTGGGTAGGTATTGGGAAATGGCAGACATGGTTAAAAGTATAATCTACTTGGAGAAAATAAAACACTGGAAATTGTTCTTGAGGAATATATACTCTCTCTCTCGCTCTCTTTTTCTTGCCCCCTACCTATTGTTTTCTATGTGTCCCTTCTGTTCCTCTCTTCTTCTCTTGTTTCCTCCTCTTTCTCTTTCCCCTTTTCCTCTTCTCTTCCTCCTTCTCCTACTTGGCCTCCATTTCTTCTGCCATGATCTGACCATCTTTGTTCCATCACCCCTCAACACCATGTTATCTCTACATGTTACTAATCTAAAAACCACTGAGCCAAATGTCCACGTTATAAAATGTCTACAATACTGAGTCAAAATAAAACTTTGTCTTTGAAGGAGATGTCTTTCAGACATTTTGTCACTGAGATGGAAGTCTAAATGATACCAAAGTTATGACTAAGCTGGTATAAAATTAATCAAGTATGAAAAACTGATAGAGAAGTTTCTCAAAGGTCTTGAATGTTGGTAAAGAAATACTGGAATGACAACAATAAGTAGTGAACATTATCTTCTGAATCCCTCTGTAAATGTTAAACTGAATTTTCAATTTGATGAGATTTAAAAACGCGATGGCAGTAAGCCTTGGGGGAGTCTATAAAGGGTGATCTAAATTAGGCTAGCAGAAATGAAACCATCTGACCCTAAATGTAGTTGGCACCATTGTCATGGTTTCAGATTTAATAAAAAGAAAGTCAGCTGAGCAAAAGTATCCATCTGCCTCTACTTTGTTACTGCAGATGCAATGTAATCAACTGCCTTAAACTCCTGCCACAGCAAGCAAGACAGTTAACTAATACACCAGTGAGAAAACCATGTGACCACAAATAAGTGTAGGTTTAGTTACCCATATTTGCTTATCTACATTGAATGGCCCACTCTAAAATACAACATATATACATAGCAAAGTAGTCACTGATCAATCTCGGAAGTACTGATGTCTAGGCAAGCTCTCCAGAGCAGACACTAGCTTGCTAGATGACCCTTTGTCATGTGAGTAAGACAAGTGCAGGGTTGATGTCCCCAGTCTTTGTTCTATTGGAAAGTTAAATATTCCAGAATCTGTTTTATCCTTGGTTTCTTCTTCTCAATACAACCTTGATATTTTTATTTTTGCCCAGGCCACTGGGAAAATTAAATACTAGCAGTGTTTTAAGTTTACATTTAAAGGAGCTAATTTAAATAATTAAGAAGAATTAAAAATATGACATTTTTTGCTTCCCCAATAGTATATTTTGAAGCAAGTAAATGCTTAAATCATCTACACTCAAAATCATCTGGGAATGACCAACACTAAGGTACCTGAGTACAACATATCAACATACAGATTTCATTTTGCTAATGTATCCACTGTTGTAAGTAAATTTAGGGTCTGGGAATATGGCTGAGTGAGAAAAATCACTTGCTGTGAAGAGACATCATGGCCAAGGAAACTCTTATAAAAGAAAATATTTAATTGGGGCTAGCTTACAATCAGACTGTCAGTTCATTATCATTATGGCAGGAAGCATGGCAGCCTGTAGCCAGACATCTTGCTGGAGAAGGAGCTGAGAGTTGTACATCTTGATCTGATGGAAGCCAGAAGAAGACTAGATTCCATGCAGGGCAGAGCCTGGGCATTGGAAACAACAAAGGCTACCTATACAATGACAGAATTTCTCCAAGGCCATACCTCCTTCAATAAGTCTATAGCCCATAATGGTGCTATTTATATGGCCAAGTTTTTAAACATATGAATCTATAAGGGCCAAACTAATTTAGACCAGGACACCGTGCAAATATAATAGTTTTAGTTCAGATACCTAGCAGCCATATTAAAACTGGGATGGTCAAGGAAGGATGGTGGATATTAGAGGATTGCTGTAGCTTGTTGGCAAGCTAGCCAAGGTGAAAATAGCCTTCTCTGGTTTAGTGATCTACAATATCTTAAGGAAGTAAGTTGGACTCCATACAGCTCACATCCTCTTCTATCCTTTGCCTATACCTTTAAACACACACAGACATGGACACACACAGACACGGACACACACCCACACCCACACCCACACCCATACACACACACACACACACACACACACACACACACACACACAGGAAGCTCATCACTTAATTCTTTTATTGCTTAGGATTATACCAGAAACATGAAATACTAATCCTCTGGAAAAGCTAAAGAAACTCAGAGGCACAGCAATCTAACTTTCAAATGAAGCACCTCTCCCTAGTAGCATGACCTCACATTTCTAATTCTCTCTGGTGTGAAGAGAAGTGCATCCATTGTAGAAGCAGTTTTGCATAAAAAAGCATGAGGGGGTTGGACTCATTATGTGGATCAAAGGAAAGCATGTATTTAGAAAGAGTTTATCCAAACCAAAAAAAATCAAAATTACAAATCTAGAAAACCCCAAATTTGTTACAGTGTCAACTGAACTATGTGTTTTAAATGTTTTAAATGTAAATAACAGCATTAGATTCTCTCTCTCTCTCTCTCTCTCTCTCTCTCTCTCTCTCTCTCTTTATCTTAAGCTTCTTATTTTTCATTTTTTTTTTTTTTGCTTGTCTGAGAAAAATACCAGAATTTTACAATATGAACAATAAGGTGGTAAACTGCCACTGGCTTATTATAATATTTGAAATGTAGTGTTTAAAAGAGAAAAATATGGTAGGAGCTACAAACCTGGCGAAAAACCTAGGATTTAAGTTCAACCCTTTGTTTCGGAGGAGGTAGCTCAGTTTGCCTAGAAGGATCAAGACATTGTGTTTGATCTCCTAAAAAACATCCAAAATTCCCATAATCATGTTTGCTATGTCTTGTAGCTGAGATTTCTGGATAGAAAACAGGCAATGAATTGTGACTATTAGTTAATCTACCTCATGAAACTACTTTAGAATTGCTGACAAAGGGAATCTGCTGTGTTCCAGAGCTCCATATTATACAAGACTCTAACCCAAACAATCTATTTTATTTTCTGTATGTTTGTCTATGCGTGTGTCCAATTGAGAGAATTTTATATCTTGCTCTTCCAAATTGAAGCATTCCTTCCTGGAGTGGGAGGGAGACTCACTAGACTTTAGAAGCTAATGAAGTTTTCAAGGCTTAGGGAACTCAGAAAGCTACAAAATTCATGTGATGCTCACCCCTGGTTGTCAACTTGACTGTACCTGAAATACAATCCAAAAATGGAGGGCACACTCAGGAGAGATATTTTTGCCTGGTATGAAGTGGGTGAATCCATTTCTAGTCTGGAACTTTGAAGTAGGAAGATGCACAACTTTGATCCAGATCTTGAGGTTGAGGTGAGAAGACACATCTTTAACCTGGGCCACACCTTCTGCTGGCAGCACATATAAGGACATGGGAGAAGGGAGCTGTTGCTATTTTCCTGCTTGCTCTACCCTTGATAGCAAGTCTGTTTCCTCACTGTCGTTTAGAACCTACTTCAGAATTCCAGTAGCTACTGAAGACCAGCTGAGATATCCAGCCTTGTGGACCTAGCAACTTTTCTTCCACAGGCCACCATGGTTCGATTAGTTGAACCATAGCCTGTGATTCTAATAAATCCTCTTTTAAGACGTGTGCGCGCGTGTGCGCACACACACATATATAAAGAGATTCATTCTGTAAGTTCTGCTATTCTAGAGAATCCTGACTAATACATCTCATAAAGCAAGTCCCCAAGGTTATACAAGTAGAAAGCAACTGCTGGTGTTGAGGAGAGTCTTCCTGTAGAGCTGCGTTATCGTTGACTGTTTGAGTTATCTGTTATCCTATAAGTAAGTCTAACAAGCTTTTTCTTTCACAAAACTGGATTCAGGTGTAATTATTTTTTGAGTCATCTTCAATGTTCACTAAAAACAAGAGGACCTTTGTTATTATAAATGTAGCAAAAAAAAAAATAAAACCTACCTTAATATAGAACAAGGAAAGAGATAATGTAAGAATATTTCAGAAGTGAAAATAGGTCTTAATCTTGCTTATTTAAGGAACTGATCATGTTTTCTTTGAGCAAAAGTAAAAAATCCTTCGGGGTTTTCAATCTGTGCTTGCTTGCTCTGCGGCAAGAATGGGGTGAGAAAGCTAGGTCTGAGAAAGTGATGAAGTAATAAGACTGCCATGCTGACATGATGGCATTGTTTTATATTCTTGTGTGTTTTTGGACAGCACACTGCAAAGTAATTAAGTATTTCATTTGTGTTAGATTCCTAGATATTTTTACAATGTGGAAAACAATTTCATGATATGAAGAAGGAATGAACCTTGGGGTTTCAACTGTAGCATGTTTCAGTAGCATTTGCTGGGTAACTAAATCATAAAGAAAATTTTATTAAAATTTTGTTGGTTTAGAAATTTTATGAGAGTAAAGTAAAGGAGTGTCTTTGTCTCAAAGGTAAAGACAATTGGTTGCAGATAGCTAAAAGACTCACAGCAAAACATAAAAAAATGGTCACTGTTCATACCTGTCAACAGCATTTTCTTTTAACTGAACCTAAAAGTCACAATATTGCAACCTAAAGTATTTAATATTATGCTACGAATGTTGTAAGATATTACTATGAATTATTTGTATTATTAAAATAGCTTGTTAGACATCTAATAATAATGAAGCAGGAAAGATTCTATGTTTTTCATTACCTGAAGAAAGATGCACGGGTCTCTTGGAGGTCAGTTATTAGTGGGTAAAATTCCTGCTTCAGTGAATCTACCCAGAAGTTTCCACCATTCAGATACCCAGCTGGTCCTAAAGAAATCTCTTTGATTTGGTAATTAAAGAATTAATTACTGTAGAGCTGGCTTATGGAAGGACCTGCACCAGCTGCAAGTCCAACATCAACTGTGATGGCCTATTGCCCAATTTTGAAAGATTTTTACATGTGACATTTCCCAACAGACACTATGGTAATCTGAGCCTAGGGATTCTTGATTAAGATACCAACAGATGGTGAAAATGAAAGCATGTGAGTACTATTTTTTTTAACTTGGGCTGGGGAGGTTGCTCAGGGCAGCATGTGTACTGTGCTCGCAGAGGACCTGAGTTTTCAAACACAACTATCTGTAATCTGAGCTCCAAAAGATCTGATAAATCTATCCTTGCAGGTACTTATGCTCAACTACACATGCCACAACTCATGTTCATGTCATTAAGCTATACCACACCTGACTATATACCCAAAAGTTGCTCCACTATACCCCAGGAACACTTGCTCAACTACGTTCATAGTAGCTTTATTTGTAATAACCAGAAAGTGGACACAACATAGATGTTTCTCAACTGAGCAGTGGATAAAGAAAATGTGGCACATCTACACAACGGAATACTATTCAATTATTAAAAACAAAGGCACCATGGAATTTACAGGCAAATGGATGGAACTAGAGGATTTCACCCTGGGTGAAGTAACCCCAACCCTATAAGTGGAAATTAGCCATAAAATGAAGTATAACCATGCTATAGTCCATAGAAACTGGGTAACAAGGAGGGCCCAAGGGAGGATGCATGAACCTCACTCAGACGGGGAACAAAATAATCATCAGAGGTGGATGGAAAGAGAGAACTTGGTGGGATGGGGTGAGAAGGGCAAGGGTGATGAAGATCAGATGTGGGGAGGAGGGGACAGGAGAAAGTTGGGAGTAAGAATGGAAATGGTGGGGGAGTATTTCTGGGACTATTTGGAAACCTGGGAGTGGGGAGGCTCTGGGGAGTGTACAGGGGTGACCTTAGCTGAGATTTCTACCAGCGAGGAATATAGAGATTGAAGTGGCACCTCCAGTAGCCAGGCAGCCACCCACAAAACCTTCAACACCATATTTTTCCTGCCTACAAGATGTGCAAGAATAAAGATGAACCAGAGATTTAGGGACTGGCCAACCAATGACTGTCCCAAATTGAGACCCATCCCATGTTTGCCAACCCACAACATTATTAATTATGCTCTGCTATGTTTGAAGACAGGAACCTAGCATTACTGATTCCCAAGGGAGGCTTCATCTAGCAGCAGATGAAATCAGATTCACAGACCTAAAGTCAAACATCATGCAGAGTTCAGGGAGTGTTGGGAAGAGTGGAAGCTAGAACTGGGCAAACTGGAGGGGTCAAGGATATAAAAAGACCTACTGAATCAAATAACCTGTGTCCACTGGGGCTCAGAGAGACTGTGCCACCAACCAAAGAGCACAAATGTGTGGGACCTAGGTCCCTTCCACATTTGTAGCAAGTGTGCATTCTGTTTCATGTGGATACTCTGTCAATTGGAGTGGGCTCTGTCTCTGACTCTATTGCCTGCCATTGAATCCCTTTCCCCTAAGTTGATTGCTTGTTAGGCCTCAGTCGAAAAGGCTGTGCCTAGTTCAGCTGGGATTTCGTGTACCAGAGTGGGGTGATACCCAAGGGGGTTTCCTCTGGTCTGAGGACAAGTGAAGGGTCCAATGGAGGACCGATTTGTAAGTGTGGGACTGGGAGGAGAAGAAGTAAGTTGGTCTGAGATTAGGATGTGAAGTGAATAAATGAATTATTGGGGAAAAACCCTTTAAAATGTTATATTGATACTGAAACTTTCAGTTTCAGAAAGTCAAACTGAATTACTGATACCAAGGTGTTTTTATCCTAAGTTAACTTGAATAAAAGAACTTCTTGCTGGGCTGTGGTGGTGCACGCCTTTAATCCCAGCACTTGGGAGGCAGAGGCAGGTGGATTTCTGAGTTCGAAGCCAGCCTGGTCTACAGAGTGAGTTCCAGGACAGCCAGAACTATACAGAGAAACCCTGTCTTGAAAAACAAAACAAAACAAAACAAAACAAAACAAAACAAAACAAAACAAAAAAAACAAGAACAAAAAACAAAAAAAACAAAAACAACAAAAAAAAGAACTTCTTACACACATTCAAACCACAGTCTTAATACTTTTAAGGAAGCTCATTAATTGAGAGTAAGGCCACTCAAGTGCTCAGAACTCAGCAGTCATGACATCTGCCCAGAAATTATTGGGCTTTGCTTGCTAGATGGAAGTGAGTTCATCTTGCTGTGTGCTCTCAGAATGGAGGAAGGGAAGCAAAGGGGACAGCTGGATTTCTGCACAGGGGACATACCTTGGGACACATTATGCTTATACCGCATTCATGGCAGAAGCACTTTGAACGCCTGTCTCTGTCTCATCTCAGGAAGCAAGCAGGAGAGTTGGGAAGAAAATGGAAAGCCACCCCCAGGCACATCATGCTGAGGATCTTTGATCCTGTCAGCAGGTGGACCAGCATCTTGCAGTGTGTCAGACTACTTGATATCAGTATGTGGAGCTTTCTTTGCTTAAAGGATTGACACTGCTTACGTTATTTACTACAGGAACATGAAATGTGCCTATTGTTAACATATTATAATTCACACATCCCACTTTGAAACTCTCTCTCTCTCTCTCTCTCTCTCTCTCTCTCTCTCTATATATATATATATATATATATATATATATATATGCTGAAAATTATAAAGAGGCCCCTTGCTAGCACAATACTTTACTTGGAAGTGAAAAGCTCTAGGTGGGAATTTGACAGATCTTTTCCTTCTCCTGCTAATGAAAACTATCTGGCCACACTTATGGGACATGGTATAACTGTTTGAGACATGCGTGATGTAATGGTCAAATCGGGATAATTTGTCTTTCTTTTGATTTGTAAACTATGCATGATTGTTTCTATCAAGCATGTATTTTCCATGCCTGTTTTCTCCAAGTTGTCAAAAAAACTGATAAACTAGAATTTCTTCACTTTTCACGCTGAATCATAGTACAGAAAGTTACCCAAACTGTCTAATGGGAATAAGCCCTGGGGCCCAGGACATCCATCATTGCTAAGGATGTCTGCTATTTTGCTCGGCTTTGTCAGTACACAGCCACCAGAGAGTACTGAGCACACAATGCTTCTCACTGAAAAAAAAAAAAGTCTTCTTCAATTTAACTTTGTTCACAAAGTTATTTACATTAAACTTTCTGCTTTTTTTTTTTTTTTTTTTTTTTTTTTTTTTTTTTTTTTTTTTTTTTTTTTTTTTGCTTAAGTTTAAGATAAAACAGCTTTCATCTTTCATTAGGTTCCTGTGTCAACTGTCGATTTGCAGAAAATGTGTTTGGCTCTATTTCTTTTTCACATAAGCTGTGTTCTTTAGACATCAGTTTCCTGTGCTTTATTTTACTTATTAGTGTTTGGGATGGGTAAGAACATATATACCTTGACCAAAATGAGGTCAAAGGAAAGGTGGTTCTCTCTCCTCCCATGTTGGTTTCAGAAATAGAAACCAGGATGTCAGGGTTGGAGGCAAGAATCTTTATGGTTTTTTCAATGAGGTCTCTCACAGAACCTGGCACTCACCTACTGCCAGTAAGTATTTAGGATGCTCCGTTCTCTGCCTCCATGTGCTGGCCTCAAGTATGTACCACCACTCAAAGCTTTGTGTGTGTGTGTGTGTGTGTGTGTGTGTGTGTGTGTGTGAGAGAGAGAGAGAGAGAGAGAGAGAGAGAGAGAGAGAGAGAGAGAGAGGTGGGAGTTGGGGAGAATTCTGCTATCAGAACCCAGGTTCTCATGCTTGTTTTGCAATCACTTACCCACTGGTCCATCTCCCTGCTCCCACCTATAGATTTCTTGCCTCTGCTTTATCGTAAATTTCTTAGTCTCACTTTGTCATCTAACAACTGACCCAATGTCTTTCTTTTCACCTACTAGCCAGTAGTTGATCAAACAAGATGAGTCCATCCTGTCACATATATCCAATTTGTGAACTTATTTCTTTAATATACTGCATGCCTAAGACCTTTGCCTGGCTGTTTTATCCTAAAATACTTGGGTAAAGTTATCCAGATTGCTGCAGTTCAGGCTCCCAAAATCAGCCCTCACTTTCCAAACGGCCCACCCCATAGCTCTCACAAGGGACTGTAATGCAATTGTCTGGCTGATTCCTACAAACCTCCACTTGGTTCTGACTCCCACCACTGCAGGATGCCATGTTTACTGTTGCTATGGCTGTCATTATACTTCCTTCTGACTTCTCCCAACATATGATGCTGCGCTTAGTGTTGCTATGGCTGTGGTCTGCTGCTGGAATCTTCTACCTGTCAGCATCTTCAAATTATTTCTCTTATTCACTTTTCTATACATGGTACCAAGAAAATTGTTGGAAAACTGAAAGTTTGCAGAAGTGTAAATATTGATATCTTTTCATTTTCACTAAGCTTTAAAAAACTGCTAGATAAAAATATCTCCTCTTTAGCAGATAAGCACCATGATACAGCCCATAAATCATCATCTCCTTACCCAGTCATCTAAGTAAATGTTCTCTAAAAGGATTTGTGCCCCAAAGGGCACCAGAGCAGGACTGCAGTAGGTTCATTTATTACTCCAGGAAAATAGTTTGGATCATGGACTCTGCCAATGAATCATATCAAATTACCAATTCATGAGATGCATCAATCTTTACATGGAAAAAAATGGAAGGCTTCCTTTTGACAGGTCTCACAGACACTTTCGATGTCACAGAAAGCATGGAATACTTGCCTTCTTCAGCAAGTGAGGTCAGGTTGGTATATCCACTCACCATACAGTGATTACCATGTCAAGATGGAGCATGTGTATTCTGCAAGGAAAAGTTTACTGCAGAGTAAGTAGGAGAAGTTTCTAAGACTGGGGTTGTCAGCTTGACTATCAGCCCATATACCTGGTCAGAAGTTAGTTTGAGCATCTATCCATGTCAGGACCATGCTATTTACTTCATCCTATAGTTTGAAAAGAGTCATCATCAAGAAGAAATGGAAATCCATTTTCTCCTCACATATAATATACAAGAGAATGTCAGACCACACTGGAGTCATGCTGAAGTTATTCAGCCAAGTGCCATGTTTTACATGAGAAATTATTTTCTTCTATTTCAGCTTTTTTATTGAGCATTAGACTTCAAATTTTTTAAACAAATTTTTTTCATTTTGAAACATTGTGCAAGATTTTTTTTTATCTTCATACCTTTTCATCTTGCCATGTCTCTTGTATAGCAGAAATGGGCACATTTGTTTAATATTCCTTTGGTGGGTTTGTCTGAACAGCAATGTAACCAGTTTCTCAACATGTAGACAATTAGGAGGAGCAGTTGGCTCTGCTGGTGGGGAAAAGTGGAATGCTTTCAATTGGAGCATAAACAGAACAGCTACATGTGAGGATGTAAGCTGAGTTATTTGCATAATGAGCATTTTTTGGCACGTTGGCTTACAAATTTATGGAACTTTTTACAACAGTTACCAATGATCATCTCAAAATGTCAAAAATCCCAATGACATTTCACTCCTCAGTTCTCCAAGGGTATGGGTTCCCTTTCATGTTTGCTGTCAGTTTAATTTGACACAATTTATTTTGTAAGAATCACCATTGGTTGAAAAGTTTCTGGCCTCACCCCTCCATATATATGGATGTTTGTCCAGAAAAGAATGAAGTAAAAATTAATAACCAGCCTCTTAGAATGATGACATTTAACAGTATTGTAGACAAAGCTCAGTGTAACTTCAATCGATATCATTTTCCATATATCTTATTTCAAATTATCAAATGAAAAGCAAATACTGCAAACTTTATATCAAATCATCATCATAATTTTTAATATTTTCTATTAGTTTTGATTACCTTGTATTGAATTCTAAGTTCAGCTATACATTTTGCTTTTGTTCCAATTTTATTTACAGCATCTTGAACTAAGTCTGTGTAGATACACACAGCTAGCAAACAATTTCCCATTTGTCTTTTATATGTCATGATTTACCCCCACAGTGATTTGTCTGATGTTATAATATTCATTTATAAAATTCATCATTATTATTCTGAGTATATGATAAGTGGCGACCTGCTTGCAAAGTACAGAAGAAAATTAAAAACACTTTGCTTTTTCCACCATAGATTGGAATGTTAATTTGATTCCCCATGCTTGCATGGAAAGTGCTTTGATACAATAAGCAACACACATGCACATACATTCACACACACACACACACACACACACACACACACACACACACACTATTCTGTATTATTACAAAACTCTGATGAACATTCTTGCCATCTAGTTTTAGGACATGTATTTTCTCAATACAAATGCTGTTTGGGTTATGATGATGTTTTAAAGAAGAGTTTAAGGTAAAATTAAATGAAATACAATAATAGTCTTTAAATGACTTCAGTATTCTTAATAAATGAATATTCTTGCTATGAAGAACTTATTAAGAAATGCAAAGTGGTTGATCAGACTTGGATATTTCTAATTCAGATAGCTTATGTCACATTGTCAACATATGAATGCTTAGAATTTTGAAACATTAATCAAGAAAGTGTTTTTCAAATGAGTTAGGTGAGAGTAATACATTGTTGTTAACAGATAACCAGTCTTGTAAAATATATCTCCAAGTGGAACAGATAAAGATTTCCTCTCTAGTTGAAAACTTGAAATTTTGAGGTGAACAATAGGTTCTGATCACAGAAAAAAAAAAAAAAACAGAAAACAGTGCTCAGTACAAATAAATAAAAGATTTTTTAGTAATATTTCGAATGTTTCTCAGTAAAGAGTGGCAGAAAACCACTTGCTCATGGTTAAGCAGCTGGAGCTGGAGGTTCTCAAGTTAGTTTGGAAGACGGTTTGAATCATCCCAATCTTAATATATGACATCACGCCAGAATTCTATCCACAACCCTAATAACTCTGGAAATTAGTAGTATAATCTAGAAGCTTGAATCAGTCTGGCATTTGTGGCCTTCATCTTAGGAATGTGAGCCCAAAAGTATGGTCAACACATTCTCTGTTTCTAGCAAGAGAATAGATGATCTTTTTATCCTTTAACACTATCTTTGTCCCCCTTCTCCTTCCCTCCCCCCCCCCCAGCTTTATCTGATTTACTTCAGTTTCTGTGGTTTGACTTTTTTTTAAACAACAAATATATGGTCTGCTAAGATGGCTCAGTTCAATCCCCAAAGGCATGAGCAGGATTCACACTCACCTGCAACTCTAGTTCCAGGAGAGTGGAATCCTTTGGCATCCTTTGGCATCCTTAGGCATCTGAGTCCACTGCTTATACCCATGCACATGCACACATGGTCACGTGTGTACACACGTTTGCAGGTGTGCACACATGCGTAATTAAGATGAAATAAGAATGGTTATTTCTTTTAACCTGAACTTTAAAATATACCAAACACGTAACTAAGAAAAAATAAAAACACAGTTATTACTTTTAACTTGAAATTTAAAATATACCAAGCAAACAACTCTGTTGGGGGCATTTCCCATTGATTCATTTAGCTGCAATCAGCATTTACTGGGCACTTCTTGTGTACCAGGAACTTTGCATTTACTGCTTTAGTGAAGTCACATAAAACTTCCCATGTTAAAAAAAATAACATGTCATTAACATGCTAATGCAGAATATCATGAGTCATGGATATGACAAGAACCAACTTTTTATGGAAAGAATAGGAACAGAAGGAACTAAAATAATTGATGCTGCAAATGATTACAAGTGATAGTACTAATGACCTTAACGATTGCATCTGTGTGAACCTTAGTATTTAGGCAAAATCCACTTACTTTGTAGCTGAATCAGAATCTGTGGATTGTGATATCGATCAGAGGATTGATTTCCTGTCTGCTCCTAAGAAAGGCACTTAATAGCTGTCAGCTAATGCTCGTGAAAATATGGGCTGGATGTGCTCATGATACTGTTTTGACAAGTTAGTGGTAAAATGTCAAAACAATCTCAAATCAACATTTTCTAATAATGTCACTTTCAAGTATTGTTAGCAGGAATGCCAATTTGTACTCACATTTTAAAATCTGCTAATTTATGCCTAGTCTTCTATGATACTAACATTTTACAATTGATAGGTAGAATTTTCCCCACAAAAATTCAATGGAAAATATATCTAGAGAAAACATTTAAGTTAGTGCTTCAATTCATTCTAAGAAAAGTAATTAATGGGAAAGCAAGGTGGCTCGATTGACACAGGGGCATGCCATGAAGCGTGATGACTTGAGTTCGGTTCTCCATACCCACACATGGAAGAAGAGAAAGGATTCCTACAAGCCATCCTCTGATCTCCATCCACACTTACTTCATGACACATACACAGACATACAGACACACTCACATACACAGACATACAGAAACACACATACACACACCCTGACTGACCTGATGCTATTATTTATGGCTTCTCTAAATATTTTAGGTGATTAACCGAAATTAAAGAAAGTAATGCTTTGCTAGCAACATTACTGAGCTAATATGTAATTATTATGTCACTCCTGTACTTCCTTACATAGAAGGGAGTACTTACAAGAGGAACGAATTTATAGCTATCAGCTTAGATGCACTGAACTTAGTTCATGAGACCATGTAAAGTAGAAATCCCTGAAGCTGGAGAAGGCAGTGTGGTTGTTGCTTTTGTCAGCTTGAAACTACCATAGATCTAGGTAGGAAGTCAATCTTAACTGAGTGAGTGTTTTCACCAGATTGTCTATAGAAAAGATCATAGAGCATTTTCTCGATTGATGATTGAGTGGCAATGTCCAGCTCATAAGGATAGGGCAACCCACAGAGAATGCTGTCCAAAAGCAGGCTGAAGAAGCCATGGGAACAAACCAGTAAGCAGCATTGCTCCATGGGCTCTTCACTGCCTGCCCTGACTTTCCTTAATGATGGACTATGACCTTGAACAGTAAGCAAAACCATAAACCCTTTCCTCCCCGAGTGCTTTTGCCAGTTGTGGAGTTTACATCAGCAGAAGTAAAAAAAAAAAGTGGCACAAATGAGTTTCTGAAAGGCTAATAATAATCTCAGTCCTGAAAATAGATGCAAATAATATATTTTACACTAATGTATTATATATACTGTGTTACCTAGAACCCCTGTAACATAAATCCTCAGGAGTTTGATACCATATGGTGCACTTAATATGTCCTAGAATTGAAATTTTGAAATCAGAACTGAAAACTCATGAGAGAGAGAAAGAGAGAGAGAGAGAGAGAGAGAGAGAGAGAACAGAAAGAGTGCAAGAAATATGCTCACTTCTTCCCTGATTAAACAAATTTGAGTTCTAGACTATAGTCAACAATCAATCACCAATTTCTCCATGTGGGTAGTATTTGTTTTTCTCTATGCAGGGGAAAATTTTATCTGCCTTCATTTTACTTTGCATTTTAAAAAAAAGTATTCACCATCAGTTTTTCTTCCACCACTTTTCTTAACCTATCTGATGATGTTATAGGATCATAAAATCCATGCTTCTTATTTTTAAATTTTACTCTTCAACTTAAAAAGAAAGGGTCAGATCTTAGGAACTAGACTATTCTTTAGCCCTTAAATTCTCAAGTTTTCTTATAGAAAACATGTAACTTTTTAAATTCGTAGCAGTTTTACTGATAATTGTGTGAGCCACTTGAAACAGTGACAAAATCACTATAGTATGAGGGTAGGTTAAAGCCATAATATAGGAGAGATATTTATGAAGGAAGCTAATGTGGATGCATCCTGTAGCGCTTATGTGCATACTTATATTGTTACATTAATTAGAAAGACAAATAAAATACCATAATATTCATTCTGGTAATTTGTAGATGTTGACATTGCAGACATGTAGAACAGAATTTAACATGTTGAAAATCACAAATCAAATTCAATCCACAGCCTACTAAACCAAAGGCTTCTTTTTTTATAAGATAAAATTTGGGTTTCTATTTTTTAAGTGGTTATAAATTAACAGAAGAAAAATATTTTGTAATCCATGTCTGTTAAGAGCAGAAGCATGCTCATTCATTTGTGTATGGTTTCAGGCTATTTTGTTTTAATCGTAGTATTCCCCTAGTGTAAACAAATGTACGTCTGAGAAAGCCTAATACATTTATAATTTGATATCTTATAAAAAGTATTGACTACTACACTGGAGCATTTTACAATATTTTCTGTGTTTTGTCTCATTTTCATATTTTTTCTAAAATTAATTTATTGAATTGTTTTTAAAGTTTAAATTTCTATTTTATTTGTGTCCCTGAGTATGTGAATCACATGAGTGCAGGAGATGGGCAGGCTGGTAGAGCATAACCAATCACACACAAATGGAGCCATAGGCAATTGTGATTCCCCTGACATGGGTTCTGGGAAATGAATCCAGTTCCTGTGGAAGCACAGCAGGCTACTTCCTGAACACTTTTTTTCAGGTTCTGAAGTGGATTTAATAAAATTAAATTACCTAGGTGGTGGAAAATGGTTCACCAGAGTCCTTGTTGTTCTTGAAGAGGATCCAAGTTCACAGCTCTTCCAATGTATTCTGCAACCATGTTTCTCCTATTCAAGGGATTCAACGCCCTCTTTTGGCTTCTATGGATCCAGTGTGGACACTGCACAAGTGTAAATGCAGGCAAGCACTCATGCAAATTAACAATTTCAATCTTTTTAAAAATTAAAGTATTAACTATTGATTATAATAAATCAACTTAAAATATACTCTGCTGAGTTTCTATAAAATGGACAAAGAAATAACTATCACTATTCAGTGAAACTAAGTTCAAAGACATTTTATTTTTGAAAGTTTATTCCAAATTCCATTCAAATAGTGGTCTTTGTGGCTCTATAGGCACATTTCTGATTTGCATGACTGGGCATTTCATTGCTTGTTTACTTTCTGAGTTTGAGGTGCTCAATTAAAATTTCTGTTAATAACAGTGTTTGGCAGGGGCTTAAGGTTAAGTAGTCCAAGGGCCTGAAGATTATTATATGTGGCTTATAGCCAGAAAACCTCTCTAACTGAAGCTCCCAGGAGGTTAATCTGCCCAACCTTTCAGACATCAAATGGTTTTCTGCAGTCCTAATTACAGCCTTCCTCAGAAAGAGCCTCCTATTGAGAACACGCTGAAATGGACTAACAAGTGTGTTTTGTTCTCTGAGTGGGGACAGTGGGTTATACATTGAATGTCAATACCTGTAGATCCTCTCAGACCTGTCTTTTCTTAAGCAGATTGTGAGCATGGATGTTTGCATTTACATGTGGTGTACCTGCACATGTGTGTGTGTATGACTATATACATGTTTGTGCTTTTCTGTTTTGTGTATATGTACGCATGTGTGTTCATGTGGTTGTGTGTATATGTGGTGTGTGTGTCTGTGTCATTGCACTAAGTGAAGGAACAGATTTCTACACCTCTATGCAGACAAAGTACTAGAGCAGTGGTTCCCAACTTTCCTAATCCTATGACCTTTTAACACAATTTCTCATGTTGTGGTGACCTCTAACCATAAAGTTATTTTCATTTTTACTTCATAAGTGTAATTGTGCTAGTGTTTAAGTCATGATGTAAATATCTGATATACAAGCTATCTGATCTGTGAGTCCTGTAAAAGAGCCCTTCAACCCCCAAGGAAGTCATGACTCACAGATAGAGAAGCATTGTATTGTAGAGTAACAACTGTGCTAGTAGTATTGTTTGTGCCATATGATATTGGTGTGAAGAAAACTCTTGCAGTTGGGGGGTCCATATACTTTTTTGTTTGGATATTTGTTTATAAAAGAGAATAGTGGAAAATTCAACAGGTGTTACGTTCATTATACCAAGATTACCTCAGCCAAAACACTGAACAATCATGCAAAAATAATATACATAAAACTCCCTAAAGAAAGTAATTTTTTAAGTTTTTATTATGTCTTCCGGTTCTGTTTAGAAGATGCTTATCTTTCTCTGTGTCTTTGAGCAATCTAAAACATTTGTATGTGTTGCTTTCACGAACAATGCATAATTTAATGAGGCTTATTTTAGGTACAGGTAATACAATTCTATTTCATGAATTTAGTTATAGATCATTATAGAACCCTTCATCAGGAGTCTAACAGAGAGACTAATTTGACCTTGAGATGCAGGGTATCATTGAAGAAATTTTCCTCACTGAGGCTTCCTGTCTCTTTCTTGTATTTTAATTAATGTAGGTTAGTCAATGATAAGCTTATTAAAAATTAAGAACCACACATTTTAATAACTTGTTTTTATTTTTGTCACTATATTTCCAAACAATGCTTAATTTTAAATTGTTTTAGAAAAAGTCTTTATTTTAAATTAAGCTTACTAAGCATCTTCCAGATATAAAACTGCCACGTCTCAGGGAAGAAAAAAAAAAAATGAAACAAACACACATTTCTCAATAAGTCTTATAAGTCTTTAGATTATTCATGTGAGAAAAAAAAGGGTGAAACTTTACCCATTTTCATAACCAACCCTCATGGATAGTTGGGACATAAAAAGATATGCAGGTAGAAGGGGTGAAGTAGAAGGGGGTGAACAGAGGTTAAAGGTTGACACATGATAATATTGGGAGCTGCGGAGATGGCCTGAGAATAAAGAATACATTCTGTTCCTGACCAGGAGATGGAATTGGTTCTCAAACACACATCAGTTACCTCACAACTTCCTAAATGTCCAGTTACAGAGAATCTATTAGCTTCTTCTGGAGGTTGTAGATACCTGCATAGATACTGAATACACATAAATATGCACACATTCATGCAAATAAAATTAAATAAGTTGAAAAGAAATGCTAATTGGAGTGCATATGTTCATAAAATATTATAAATATGCATGAAATGTCATTGCAAAACCATTATTATATACAATTGGTGTACAACAATAAAATATTTTACAAGGCAAGATGTTCTTAAATGAGTCCTCATTATAGAGCAGGGTATTTTTTATATTTATATATATCTTGGTCATATTACACTTCATTCTTCTCCTCCAACTCTTCTTAGACCCTCCTCATTTCCCTCGTTTCCCTATTCCAAGGCTCGGGGAAGCTAATACTAGAACAGATGAAAACTTTTAAGAATGGAAATAGAAAAAGAGCCCTTTGATACAGATTTTTTTCTGGACAGGCATCTCAAGCCTCTTGCAATTACAAACACACAGTGACTATGCTTACCTGAATGAGAAAGGTTCATGGTAATCCAGTCAGCACTCTATTTCATGGGCAACTGAGCCAATAGTGTTTTTATGCATACGCATGCAACAAAAATGTGCTAAACCACAAATAAATGAATAACAGGTGATTAAAATTTAAACAAAAGATCCAAGTGCTGGAAATATGGTGTATATTTCTCCTCATTATGTTTTTCTGGAAGCCAGGCAGTGGTGGCTCATGCCTTTAATCCCAGCACTTGGGAGGAAGACAAAGGTGGATTTCTGAGTTTGAGGCCAGCCTGGTCTACAGAATGAGTTCCAGGACAGCCAGGGCTACACAGAAAAACCCTGTCTTGAGAAACAAAAACAAAAACAAAACAAAACAAAACAAAACAAAACAAAAGAACGTTTTTCTGGAAACTACTCCTGGAGGTTTCTATTTATAATTCATTGTTACTCAGTTGAATGTCTACCAGACAAAGCTCAACATATTCTTATTCTTAATCAATGTTCACACAAGGATTATGTTCATCAGAGATACCTGTTTGATCTACATGTAAATTAGGAACATATTAAGACAGCTAAAAAAGTATGATACAAATGAGATTTTTCTTCCAAATAAAAGCTATTGAATACTTTTCTTTAGACAAGTATTGGCTTATAAAAAATTAATTAGGTGTATAATTTGATTAAAAAAGACAAAGCTAAATGTTTGGCAATTAGTTAGAACTTATAATTAGTGCTTATAGTAAAGAATCTCCTCTTTCAGCAGAATGGAATGTCACTGTAAAACTTAACCTTCTAAATGACAATAAATTGAGTACAGCATCTAACAACTACATACTAGTGGTAGACATATAATGTTCAGGGGTCTATTTGCCTAAAGGAAATTTGCCTTAGAAACATTGAAATCTCAGTTTATTTTTCCTCCCAATGGTAAAGATGTGAGTTTTGAAAACTTACCAACACAATGTTACAGATATTTGATAAAAAAAAAAAATCTCATTAGTTCCACTGTCATTATTTAATCTTGGATGAGCACATTCGTAGTGGCATGTTCACAGGCGAAAGTTATTTGATATGAGGAACTCATGTATTTTTCAATCAGCAAAGTAAGCTTAATTTTGCTTAAAACTATTGAAAGAGGGACAAAGAGACCATGTGAAAAAGGACACCAAATATATATATTCCATGATGTCTTGATGGTAGGTGAGACTCTAAGTATTAAGCTTGAATCCATAGCAAGGACAAACAGCAAACACCAATTTAGACTTTGGGTCATTTAATTGATTATTTTTTATATACTATTCTTACTATTTCTTATATTAACATAATGTGTATAATCATACATAAGGGGAGGTTTTAATACTAATGTCCTGTTCCCTAATTAGTTCTTGATTTGTCAATAAAGAAGGCCAGGAGCCAATTGCAGGGCAGAAGGAGCAAATGGGACTTTGGGTCCCAGAGGAAAAGGAGACTTAGGGAAGAAGAGAGGGGCTTCTCTACCATGCTTTGGAATGAGTAGAACACAGCAATCATGTAAGTTCTCGGGGATAGGGTTGGGGCATCCACTATAGGCAGGTGGCCAAGACTGTTTGGCAGGGGCTAGATTGGACTAGCCACTAAGTTTAGTGCAGGTGGAGAAATGGAGATAATAACTTGGTAAGGGCAAGATTTTCCAGATGTGAGACATCTGTGTCCAGCAATTATACCACGGAAGGCAACCTGTAAAGTGCCAAGCTGTGAGTATGTTTTTTATCTGAGGATTCAATGGTCTCAGGTGGGAGCTGGTAGTGTGACCCACCCAGAGCAAAGGCAAGTAGAAAGAGAAGCTGGATTAAGGCTGACAGTGGCTGATCCCAAAGTTAAGCCGGGTGGAACAAAAAGGGAGCTGCGAGGAGCTGGAGGTGAGGCAGCTCTTGGGCAAAGGCAGTAACACTTTATAAAATTATAAGCAACAGTGATATTTGCTGTCCCATGATGCACTTTGTGATCAGCCTCCTATCCTGCTGAATCCTCTCCTCAACTATTTTCCATCCCAGTTTCATCTCCTGTTGCATAAGTCTTATGCAGGTAATCATGGTTACTGTTAGTTCATGAATCAATGTCCGTGTATGCCCAGAAGACGGCATCTCAGAGCTCTTATGTCCATCCTCCAACTCTTGTACATTCTCTGAATCCTCTTCCAAGAAGGTCCCTTTTTTGCATTGTTCCTTGGTCGTTGGAGTTGGTAACAATACATATCTGATTCCTGGCTGAGCACTGAGCTCTTCTCCAACATTTTTACTGTTATGTGTGTTCGCTTTTAATAGCCCATTGCACATGGAAGTATCAAGACTGATACTTCCTCTTCAATGAGTCTAAATGCCCTCTTCAGTGAGTCTAAACTGATTAATTTTCAGCTGAAAATTAATATTCATATCTATCTACCCATATGCCCTTTAAGCTGCTTATTACATCTCAAAACAAAAACTTTAAACAGCAATTATTATCCGCACAGAAAGTAAAAATAAAAAAACAAATAAAATATGCCTTACTACAAAACATAAACAAAAGTTATAAAGTCAAACACTACTTTCCTAACAATAAATGTCAACATTTTTATACAGTGTTGTAAATTGAAAGTCTCCCATACTCGGTAGAAAATTCAAAGGTTACAATGTGCAGCATAAAAATGGTCATCTAAAATCAAACAAATCAAGCAGGGAGAAAGGAGAATGAAAAGAAAGTACATAGACATTACAATACTAATGTCATACTTAAAAGTCTATGTGACAGTGAACAAATAAAGCATGATAATCTAAGCAATAGAACATGCCTAATGAAAACATTAATGGAAAAATATAACAGGAGTTTCTTGTGATGGTTAATAGTGGCTGTCAGTTTGACAGATGCAGCATCATCTACAAGACAAGCCTCTGGGCATCTCTGTGAGAGATTACCTAGATTAGGTGAGTTGAGGCGGGAAGACCTGTTTCAGGTGTGAACAACATCCATCCATGTACTGGCATCCTGGAACAAAGGAAAATGAGATGTCAAGTGGACAGGATCATTGATGTCCCTCTGCTTCCTGACTTCTCAGGACCACAAGCTCCTGCCTGTATGTTATCACAGCAGTCGGTTGTACCTTGTTGTATATTTTGTGTCCACAACCAGACATATGACCAATGTGGTATTAAAATGTTGTTTTGATTTTACTCTAGTTTCATTTCTGTGGTTGTGATTAAACACCCTGAATAAAAAAGGAGAAAGATTTATTTTGTTGTTGTTAAAATTCTAAGTTATAATCAATCCATCATTAAGGGAATTAGAGTCAGTAACTCTGGAAGGAACTTGAAGGCAGGCTTGCTGACTGGCTACCAGGCCTACACTCAGTTTGCTTTATTTTACAGTTTAGGACCACATGACAAGTGAATGGTATCACCAACAGTGGTCTGAGCACTCTTACATGAATTAATATTCAAGATACTCCCCAACAAACATGATCACGGGGCCACTGAATCTAGGCCATTCCTCAAATAGCACTGTAGATTTAAAACCTTTATTTAGGGTGCTAAACTTCTAGTCTAAGTCACTCATTAGCAAGACTCCTATTTTCTATTTCTGATCACCATCCATATGTAAGTTGGTTATTCAGTCTTAATTTCTTGTACATGTGACATATGATCACCTTTGTTAGTTTCCAGGAAAAAGTCCACTGGATCCACAGGCTCCTTCTCCTTGAGGTTATCTTTTAATGATTTTACACTCAGTGATTCTTCCAGTGTTTTCCTTTGTGATAAATCACCACTCCTTGCTACATCTACAATTCAACCTAGTTCTAATTGAGGAATCTTATTCTCCACTTCAACACTGAATAATTGACATTATAGCATTAAGAAATACACTATCTTTTTATTTGGAGTTTGTAGCCCCATACACAGTAGCTATTGAATCCCCCCACATTGTTGTGTTTTGAAAATTGGAGACATCTACATTTATTGTTATTAAAAATCACTAATATGTTCATATGCGCTTTAGCTTGTGTTATCACAACATATAACTTTTACATAGAAATTAACATTTCTTCCTGGAGAGAGGAGGAAGATTCATAAGACTCAGAAAGATCATTAAAATTAATAAGCTGAGGCATCTCAGAAAACAGAATCAGGAATCTCAAACATTAAAGGAGACCCAATGTCTCTCTCCCAGGTAATGTAGGCAGCAAACTGCCTGCTAGAAGGCTGCCTGAAGCTAGAGAAGGAGTCACTGGAATGTAGCCTTCATTCATTGTCACTAAGGTTTTTAATCATCTTTCTGTAGTGATAGCTTCAGTCACCCATGCTTCTCTGAGCAATCCTCATAAATTCAATTGTTCACCTAACTAGACTTGTGTGGAATTGCTTCTTTGATCTGTCATTGGTGATCAATCTGGAATGTCTAAACATTGGTTTTTATATCCTTAGGAAATATCATCCTTTAACAATAAATGACTAATACCTACAAATAAATATATAGGTGATATAGACAATCTAGTAAGATGTCTCTAATTGCTATAAAGTTACAATGCATAAACAGTAAAGTCAATTAAGGACAAACATTCTTGTGTATAGGCATTTGGGGTTTGAGTATGATCATGTTAACATTTGTAATTATTGAGAAAAGAATGGTTATTGAACACGTAATGGCATTTCTGAAAGGCTCCCATTTCTTTCCTTAAAACAGTAAGTCACAGTTATCACTTGTGAATCAATAAAAAGATAACTCCTGAAATGGATAAAGTCCAAAGATAAATGTAGCGACTTAAAGAAAATAATGAATGTATATTCTCATCTCCAATGAAAGGGCAAATTTTCCATATACAAATATAAAAGTGAATAAAACACTGACACTCTCTGGTTAATTTCAGCATCTATGCACACTACAAATTTCGCCAAAGCATTCAATGTGAATGTGTTCATAGGGCAAGCCCTTTTATGAGTGGATATAGCAAGAGTTGAAAAGATCATGGTGTATGGACAGTTGATAACTCTACCTTGATAAAGGAACTAAAATACAAATAGATGACATTATAAGTTGCCATGACATTTCTAGTGCAATATTTGCTTACAAGTTAATTATAGAACCTTGAAGAAATATATAACATTCCCCAAACTTTGTATTCTAGTAGCTAAGTGCCATGTCTTAGATATAATTTTCATACTATTTTAACACACTGGACTAACTTAAAAAATCATAACATGAAAAATAGAAGATTGAAGAATTTATTTTCTGTTGCTAAAATAAAATATTTTGTAGTTATTAAATTCAGGTCATTGGGCTGGAGCTATGGCACAATGGTGAATAGCACTGGCTCCTATTAATAGATTACTTAGGATAAATTTTCAGCACCTTCATAGTGGCTAACAATCATCTGCAACTTCAGTTCCAGATTATCCAACACCCACTGCTGGCCTCCATAAGCACCAGGTATGTATATAGTGTATAGACATACACAGGCAAAACATGTACATACATGAAATAAAAAAATTAAAAATTCTGGTCTTCAAATAACATGCAAATATCAAACATTGTTTGTGATTGACATAAGGTAGGAAACCAAGAACCTTTGCTGATACAGTTGTTTAATTAGGTAAATATGAAAGGAGTTGTTATTGGTATATGTTTGTGATCAGACATGGATTTGGTTTTCACAATTAGGAAATGACTTGGAGTCTTTTGGGTAACTCACTAAAAGTGGCAAAACTGAGTCACAGTAGGTTCATTTTTAGTTTTGTTGAAAATCACTAGTTACTTATTCCATAATTGAACTGCTTTAGATTCTCACCAACACTGTATAATAAGGCTTTCCTTTTGTCTACAACATCACCACCAACCCATGTTATTTTCTTGTTTTTAAGTATTTTACATTTTTACTTGTTTATGCATGTGTAGATCTGAGTATAAATTGCAGGAGTCCATTCTGCCCTACTCTGCAGGTCCCTTAACTACTAACCCAGATCCACACTGACAGAAGCATGTCTTTCTACTTTACCATTCATGATAGGTTTGGAATCTACATATTTAATTTGGTACAAAAGAAAAAGTTCCCTCTACAAGTTTTGATGGCACTTTGACTAGAGGATGGGATGTAGATAAATATAACTTAAAAATATTGTATAAGAGATAAGAATGCTGCATTTGTAAGAATATAGAAGGGTTTACAAGTGAAGAAGAGTGACAGATGGTTCTGGGTTAAGAAACATACTACTCTTTCAGGAGATCCAGGAGACCTAATGCTTTCTCCTGGCCTCTGAGGGTACTGCACTCATGTGCATATTCTCTCTCTCTCTCTCTCTCTCTCTCTCTCTCTGTCTCTCTCTGTCTCTCTCTCTCTGTCTCTCTCTCTCTCTCTCTCTCTCTCTCTGTCTCTCTCTCTCTCTCTCTCTCTCTCTCTCACACACACACACACACACAAATGAAATAAAATTTAAAAAGTGACAAGTATTGGGCACATTGTTAATCCCATACACCTGAGAAGTTGAGGTAGAATGTTGGGAACCACAAGGCCAGTCTGAGCTACATAGAAAGACACTAATTAATATCTTTAAAAAGTGTGTGTGTGTGGGGAGGGGTGACAATAGCTTGGTGAATTACAATGCATTCTTCACTTTAAGGTATATTAATATGTTTTAGGAAGTAGAACTCAGAGAAGCAAAATTATAGTGTGAGCTGATTTCCCTCACAGGCTCAGCTTGTTCTTTGTATTGACCCTCAAATTGTCACTGCTTAGCTCATATTCAAGTGACATACTGAGGGAAAGAGAAGGTCCTTTCATCCAGTTCTCTACTGACTGGACTTTTTTTCTATTCACAAAGTAGTAAGCAGATCAGGATGCAGGGAGATCTGGAAATCCAGGTGGGCTCTGTTTGCAATGGGATTAAAGTCTTCACAGACCAAACTGAAGGTGAGCATAAGACAGTAACTCATATAACTCTTGGAACTCACATTCTTGCCAATGAATAATCTCTGAATCTCCTACTTCCAGAAAGTGTCATGGTAGCTTGTGCTACTGGAGTCCTTTGCAGATCACTGTGGGGTGTGTCATTTCTCTGCACCTAGAAGCATTGTCAGCATACCCCATCATGAACACAGAATGTCTTTGATGAACAATCAGTAAATCAATAAATGTTCTTATTCTGTGTGTGAGCTAACCAGAGTTTTCACCTTTTCAATGTGTCAAGGCAAAGGCAAAGGAAAAAAAAAAGACAAGAAAGTGAGTAGAAAAAGGAGGACAAGAAGAATGAGGAGGAAGAGGACAAGAAGGATGAGGACAAGAAGGATGAGGAAGAGAAACCGACAGTGTGTTAAAGAAAATGCAAATGGACTAAAAAGCCAGACATCTGTCCTGGTGCAGATATAGCTATCTGACTCCCTTAGCATGCAGTGATCTCTCAAGAAACATGTACAGAATGTATGCATAAGTGATGGTTCAGAACATCTGGAACTTGGAATGCGTTGGATCACATGGTTCCAGATGTATATGCAGAAATCATTGACATGCTGAGGAATGTGATCTTTTTTTTTTTTAGATATTTGAAAGAATACCAAATTTCACCACTTGTCAAAGAGGTCGTGTACTGTCGTGGACAGTGGTTAAGAGAGACTCACATTGTTCACAGTACTGAGAATATGTCACTGAAGAGTGCACATCCCCAAATAGGACATGTAATTCACCCAGCCCATCAAGATTCAGGAGTCATCTGGAGAGAGAGATAGAATGGTTAGAAAAGCCAGATCTCAGGGTGGTCTGCTGAGAAGCAGCATCTTCTAGATGTGGCAGTTGCTCTCATGAACTCACAACGATGTCAACACAAGACCTGTGAAGATCAATACAGTGAACAATCCAGCATTAATTGTGAAGGGGCTCATGAGGTTCCACTCTATCTAAAAGGTACTGTAAGCTGAGAAAGGCAGATCAGGTTTGGGGTGTGACCTCTCCTAGATGCCTCTCACTCTTGGGAATGATGCCTCATCCACATACATATGGATGACAATGCTTGGACTCAGTGGGACATAAAAAAAGTTGAGAGGGAGTCATGACTAAGAGAGATTGGAAGCAGAGGAAAGAATGATTGGAGAGTATTAAAATACAATCTACACATGCATGAAACTCTCAAATAACAGATTTAAAAAGATAAAAAATGAAAACTTGCCTTCCAGTTGCAATTATATAATGGTAGAAATGGTTCACTTTTATACAGTGTCATATTTCATCCATAAGTGGAAGAAAATAAGAGACATTTTTGTATGTGAAAACTAAAGTATTATTTACCATAAAACATCATAGTTTCAAATGAAAAGACATATTAAAAATATCCAACAGTGGTATTACTCATTCATTCATGCCACTTCTGTACACTCACGTTCTATGTAGGTTTACTAAATGAGTAATGACCATACAGTATTATGATCTATTTCATCTCAAACTGACAAGTAGTTATATGTGTGGATGACTTGTAAACCCTATAAAAATAAGAATCAGATTCATCTGTCACACCCAATGGTTCCTAACTGTGAGGTTCAAGTTACTTAATTTTCTGTAGCTATAACTTCATCCATAAATGAAAATATTAATCGTATACACTCCACAGCCCTGTGAGAACCAAATGAGCTGAGAGTGGGAAAAGCTTCGAACAGATCAGCAAATATTAATCATCAATGGATGTTAGCAACAGTGTTAGTAAGCCGTGAAATGAAAATAAAAGAAATGGTCTGTGTACCATTATATCTCTCAGATTTTTTTTTAAGATTGGGAAAAATCACAAACATGTCTTTGATATGCAAAAACAACTAATGTATTATACAGACGACCAGCCTAGAAATTGAAACAGTCCTCAGTATCTTTAACAATGATGTAAAATCAGATAATTTCATTATTTATAACCTTTAAATATTGGATTAGGTTGTATATATGGATATGTAAACCCATATATACATGAATATATTATAAATACATAATAACTATACAAGAAGAGGTCATGAATCTGTGAGTGTGGATGGAAAACTGGAGGAAGAGAGGGTGAGCAGAGATGGTAAAAGTGCAGTTAACTTAATATGGAGTTCTCAAAATAATTATAAATTCACAAGAATTTTACATATGCAATACATTTTCTTTAACATGACCTTAAGGAAGATGAGCAAGTGTTCATGTACAGGCTGATTTTGTTTTTGTTTGTTGTTATGATTGTGAATGAATCCAAGGACTCTTCCACACTGGAAAGACAACCTACCTCAGCCATTAAGATTGTCTTTTCTTGCTTGGATACTCTAAAGTTCAAGCACAATATGTGTGTATATGGATTGGATCCTGTGTTGCATTTGTTTAGTTTTCTGGATCTGTGGTTTAGTGTCTAACTAATCTGGTAATATTCTTAAAATTGGCCACTTCAGTGACTCCTTTTCACTCCAATGACATTTCAATCAGATGAGTTCTCCAACATCCCATTCAATGCTTTGTGTTTCAGTTTTGGAAATCTTAATTCATAAAACTTTAGCTTCATTGATACTTTCCCAGGAAAGACCAGACTTAATGTCCTGTGGGGTGCTTCATTGGTTATTTGTTGAGTATGCATGGGTACATATGATTTCACGCATATGCAAATGAACATGGATGCACGTGTGTGTACAAGTCAGGAACTATCCTCATTTGTGTTCCTGAATTATTTGCCACTTAATTTTTATGACAAAGTCTCTCACTGAATCTGAGACTTACTAATCAGGCTAGAATGGTCGTCAAGGACCCAGGGATCCTCCTGTCTCTGCCGCCAACCAGAAGAATGACAGCATTCACTAGCATGCTTTACTTTTAAAAATTATTATTATTAATTTATTTTTTTTTACAGTCCAGTCATTGCCCCTCTCAGTCTGCCCTCACACAGTTTCTCATCCTATTCCTCCTCTTTCCTGTCTTCAAGAGGATGTCTCCCCCAAAGCCCCGCCAATTAGGGTCTTTATTCTTGTGCAGTTAAGGCTTTACCAACTAAAAAGTCTCCTGAGTCTTAATGTTCCTAATTTACATTCTTAAATTATCCCTCTCTCTGCTGTCCTTACCACCTGCCCTTGCATATTCTCCAAGTTAACCTATTCAGTATTTCAATCATAATTACTTTTTACAAAACAATTCATTTTTTTTTGCTGCTTTTAACTCATGTTCAGTTACTGTTTCTTCCCTCCTCAGACTGTAATTTCTGTTTTTTATTTTCAAAAAGTTTATTTATTCATTTCAAATGTGGACACGTTATATTAGACATTATGAATGATGCAGGAGATACTGTGAGGTTCTTTGTTAATTCTGGTGCAAGTTGGCCCAGATTTACCCTTCATTGGCAGGTGAAAGCCACTCCTGATACCTCGTGTCTCTGCATATGTATCCTTCCATGTTGTCCTGTTTCCTTGTGAATTCCTTCTTAAAAAGAGTCAAACATTGCAGCTCAACCATTGCCAAAGATAGTTCCTATATAGGAGAGAAATTAGTTCAGTGGCTATTTGTATAATGGAGGGTTAGCTTTCTATAATTCCATGCTTAAATCTGCTTCTTTTAGTATTCTTGTGTCTTGAACTAGTGACCTTAATAAATTTTTTTTAAGTTTCTTTCTTTCTTAGATAAGTTAGAAAAGCCACAAGAAGGTGGGTTTTAACAGCTGTCTTCTTGGATCATAATAACTTGATAAACCCTGTTACTCCATGAGGTTAGCGCTCCTTGCAGAAAAACCTCTGGGCCTATAAATAACTGCTTTTTGAGTAACTCTTCCATTGTCAGAAACATGATTTTGTTTATATGATTTTTTTATCTATTTTGGCTTTTAATTTACACACACATGTACATAAGTGTACATACACATATACATGTGTGAGCAAATGCACATGAGGCAATGTACATGCATACATGAACACTAATGCATACAATGTACACATTTACACAAAACATACACACACACACACACACACACACACACACACACACACACACACACACACACATACTGATTCTTATCCATAAAAACCTAATCTGATTCTTGGAGGAACAGCCAGAAATCTATTGCACACTGCAGTGTAGCTACCAGAAATTTGTCCTTTCATGCTCTGCCAAACAGAGCCTCAAGACATTGCCCAAACTGTTAAGTAAGTGTGTTTTGGTTTCAAATAAACTGATTTCATCTATTATTCTCTGCATTTTCCAATGTCTTGAGAGTTATAGTTTCAGGGTTTTCTTGGTACCTCACTTGTCTGAGGATCTCCAGACAAATCAGTGATTTCTATGTTTCAGTTTTCTTGTGTTAAAACAGCAGTTTTCACCTTAAGGTCCTTTTCTTATTGCATCCAAATGCTAGAAAGCTTATTCTTGCAATTAAAATAGAGACTCAGCTTTTCAAAAATACATTTTTATTATTAACTGATTATGTATTTTTATGTGGATTGATGTTTTATCTGTGTACGATGTGTGTGTCTGGTCCCCTCAAAGGCAATAAGATGGTAACAGATTCCATAAAGCAAGACACATATGTGGGCCACGTATGGGTATTGGGAAAAACCTGAGTGCTCTGGAAAGAAAAGTCTGTGCCTTAACCACTGACCTATCTCTTCAGTCCCAGACAGTCATTGTTTAAAAATAAAAAAAGCAGATGATAGATCAAATACATGCATTTGATGAAAACCCATTTTCTTATAATTTTCAGGACTTTTGAGATTGCTCAATTAGTAAAGGCCAAGCCTGAGGACTTAAATTTATTCTCTGGACCAGCTGGAGAGAGAACTGATTCCTCTAAGTTACCATTCTTACCTTCAAACACACACACACACACACACACACACACACACACACACACACACACACACAGAAAGAGAGAGAGAAAGAGAGAGAGAGAGAGAGAGAGAGAGATGTGCTAGCACACATGCATGCACAACACACACACACAAATAATAAATAAATAAATCCATACCAAATATAATACATTGTTTTTTAAATGTAAGTCCTAAAAAATAATTACTTAACAAATCTTTTGTATGTGTATGTGCATATGGAATATATGTGTATATATTTGTAAGCGCAGGTGTGCTGTGCTGTGGAAAGTGTGAAGCGGTAAAAGGAAAACCTCACATGTATTCCTTACCTCCCACATTACTTTTGATAGATGGTCTTGTTACTTGTTCCTCCCATCTCATCGCAAGGTACAGTACCACAAATTAAATTGTCATGGGGATCTGAACTTCGGTCTTCATGCTTGTCCAGAAAAGAGTTTATCAAGTAAGCAAACCTTACAAATCTGAAACTACTTTTTTTGCTTGTTTTTGTTACTACAAAGATATTCTATATTTTTCAAATTGACCAAATTACCATTTTCTAATTAAAACTGGATTTCAAGTTTTTCCAGGACTTCATGCTATGACATAGTATAGTTAGATAAGAACTGTGGAGACAATATGCCTACTATAGCTTTCAGCTCATTGATGAAATTGAATGAACCTATGTGGTATCTTTTAATTTTTCAGTGCTTCAGCTTCTCAATGTGTGATATGAGTACAGTAATATCACAAGTTTGTAAAACTGGTCTCACAATGGAGGGATAAATAAATGCAAGCCACATCGTACCTTAAATAAATACCTTGCGATGGTCTTTGGAATAAGCAATCAAGGAACCATTTCATACTCTCAATCTGTGAAAACAGATGCAATTTATTATTTATTTCCTTTAATGAAAGCAGAGTCTGAGCAGCCCATCATCTCCTCAAGTGGGTCAATTAACTATTCTCACCATCTGCTTGGCCAGTGGTTTTATCCCTTGCTTCTAATCACATCCAATGGCCTGTCAGTGTTGCAGAGATCTGAGGGTTCTGGAAGGGCACCAGCCTGGAGAAGATCTGGCTGTGAGAAAATACCAGCAAAAAAATGTAAATATTTAGAGATAATCAAACATTCAACTTTTAAAATTATTTTTGCAAACCCTGTCGTTGGCTTGTGACTATCATCAGCTCAGTACAGAAATATGTCACATTGACCTGAATGACACTCTTTCCTCTCTGAAATCAAAGCATCCTTTGTGTGAGGAATTTCACAGTTGCCAAGGATCAAAATTGACCTTCCTCACCTACAGTAGCTTGTATTAATGTTGTATATTTTTTAACAGAAAGCACATGTGTATGTCTCCTGTAAAAGATGCTGTACATCTAAGCAAAATAGTAATAGAAGCCTGATTTGATGTACATAATTAACTGATTTCTGAAAAGACAGGCGACTTAATTTTGAAAGATGAAAGAGTCTTAATACTGTGCTTTTGATGGTTTGTAAATGCTTGGTCTAGGGAGTGGCACTATTAGGAGGTGTGGCCTAGTTGGAGTGGGTGTAGCCTTGTTGAAGGAAGTGTGTTCACTTTGGGGGTTGATTTTGAGTCCTTCCTCCTAACCATGTGGAGGCCAGTCTGCTCCTGGCTTCCTTTGGTTAATGATGTAGAACTCTCCATGTCTACAGTGCCATGGCTGCCTGGATGTGGCCTTCTTGCCATTATGATAATGGACTGAATTCTGAACCTACAAGCCAGCCCTAAGCAAATGTTATACTTTATGAGTTTCCTTGGTCATGTTGTCATTTCACAGCAATGGAAACTGTAAGACAGAGCTATAGAAGATACTTTTGCATTTATCACATGCCACATTCTCATGCCTATATCCAGTTCCATCACGTACTTCATATCCCTCTTTTCACACAACAAACACAGTAGAACTTTGATTATAAAATAACATTTCTGGATCAGTTGTAAATTTTAGAAAATTGTGTTATATGTGCAAAATTTAGACAATATTTTAAAATGTTTTCACTGTTCTTACTTTACTTTTTATTTATCATGGAAAATGGGCATAGTCATATGCTCTAATTTATAATGGCCAAGTTTCAGACCTTAGTATTTCTACCAATTTAGACTCTTATAAAGATTGTTTTTGTGTATAGTAATAACACTCTTCCAGCTATTTTAGTATATGATGCATATACTTCTGATATAACATAAAGCAAATGACTTACAGTAATAACCTTTTTTAGTTTTGTTTCTGTGATAGTTGATAACCATGTCATCAACGTTAAAGCTTAGTTTTAATGGCTTTGCATAGTATTTTCCTCAATCTATTTTGTTATTTTGTCTTTAATAATTAATTTTTTTTACTGGTAACATGTTTTAGTTTTTTTGTATACTTTGTGATTGAACCATGCAATCATAGTCTCCCATTTGGTTATTTTTAAATGCTTCTTATAAAGGGTGTGTGTAGCCCCCTTCCTCTCCTGGAAATTGCTGTGTAGACCAGGCTAAACTTGAACTCACAGAAACATATTCCTTGTACTATTTAGTGCTGAGATTAATAGCAGCGTGCACAATGCTGCCTACTCCTATGATGCCTCTCTCTTCCTTTTTCCTCCTTGTCCTCCTCCTCTTTCTGAAATGCTGAAAAATATTTATTCAATATAACCACATTGAAAGAGAATCAAAGAAATCCAGTGATTATCTGACCTTAAGTCCATAATCATGGACGTATCATGATGTTTAGGGTTAAATAGAAGGTCACACACAGATGTTCATAGGTAACCACTATTGCTCAAGGTTTATTCCCAGAGATGATTGGCCTACTCTGTGTGTCTGTTTATAATTTTGCCTTAAAGGTTTTATCCAAATTTTCTTCTCTACACAAAACCCACAGATTTTCCTCCATGAGTTCTGATAGAAGTTTCATTAAATTTGTTTTTCCATTTAGAAGTTTAGTCTGCTTTTAGTTTATTTTTATACATGTTCAGAGAAAAAGTCCTAATCTCCTTCTCTTGTACATGGACCTGTCATAATTTCAATAATATTTACTGAAGCATCAGTCCAGTCAGCATTATTTCATTTATTGGCACATTTATTAACAACTTCAAAACATTTATTGACAACAATCAAAACTCAGTTTGTTGCCAGTACATGGGATGACTTCAGAGGATTATGTCTGCTTTTAAGCTAGTACTATTTTCCAATATTTATGCTTTCTGGTAGCTATAACCTATTATATTTTGTATATGTATTTATGCTGTTTGCTAACTCTAACCCTGTATATATTGAGGCCAAATAGTCTAATGCTTTCAGTTTTATCCTCTTCATTCAAGATTACTTTGGCTCTTGTTGTTGTCGTCATTGTTGTCATTGTTGTTTGTGGTTCAAAATACAATCTAAAACTTTTTAGTGTACTTTTTGTATGCATGGCTGTTTTGCCTGCATGTGTGTCTGTATGAAGGTGTAGGATCTTCTAGAACTGAAATTACATACAGCTGTAATCTGCCATGTGGGAACTGAGAATTGAACCTGGCTTCTCTGGAAGAGCAGCCAGTGCTCTTAATTATTAAGACATTCCTCCAGCCTCAAATCTAGAACTTTTTAGTTTCTATGAGACATGCCATTGACATTAGGAAAGGTTATAGTAATTTTTCAAATGTCTTTGTATGTTGTGAACATGTCAAAATTGTTAATTCTTCCAATGGACAAATACTGGTTGGTTTTCTGTTTATTCATGTCTTCACCAACTTTTCATTCATTTCTGAAGTTTTTAATTGTAAAGTTTCTCTGTTAGCAAATATATGTTTACAAGTGATTTTGGTTTTGACTGCCATGAAATTATATTCTTATTTCTATTTTGGCTAGCTTGCTCTTAGAATTTCCCTAGCAATTTATACTTTTGCTAATGGTGTTTGGACTCAAGCTTTATATCTTGCTACTGGGTTTCATTTATTGATTCACTCTAGCATATTTTGGTAGAGTCTTTATGATGATTATGTATAAAATGACACTATCTGTAGACAGGTGTGATATTCTTTCAAAATTTAACACGATGTGGTTTTCTTTCTCTTCATTGCTTTGGCTGGGACTTCGAAAATTATGTTGAACAGACATGAAAAGGGGGAAAGATGATAAATTCAAAAGTAAAAACAAAGAAAATCTTTCATTACTGTATTTAAAACTTATTCTTTGCCAACTGTGGTAGAAATATAACCTTGGCATACAGGAAACACAGATAGGAGGTTCTTTGCTAATCTAAGGTCAGCCTTGTCTACACAGCAAGCTCCATGTTTGACAGTTTTACATAGTAAAACTTGATTTTAAATTCTACTAGACACACTCTTTTACATCCAATTTGTTGAATTTTAATTTAAAAAAAGATTATTTATTGTTTTAAATTCTTTTGCATATTTTGGAAAGATCCTTTGATTTTATCTTCTTATTCCAGTGATGTGGTTTAAATACATTTATTGGTTTGAAAATACGGAGTCACCTTTGTACCACTGGAAGGAATTGTAAACTGGCCTTGGTAATTCATCAATTAAATATATCATTTAACTGTTTTCCACTATTTTGATGAGGACTACCACCCACCAAGCATTTTGAGCCACAGTTACCGTTGTGCTTGTGGGGCTATGTCATGTATGGTTATCAAAGTTTTGCAACAGTTTGCAAGGCCTCCTGTGTATATTTTAAGTAGACACATAATGTCTCATTGGTCCCCAGAACTATGCATTCTTTGGCTACTTCTCATAATTGAAGTTAATAACTCTTTTTTGGTATTTTTCAATATTTCTATTTCTCTATGGTTTATTCCTGATAATTTGTGTGTTGACAGAAATTGACACTTTTTCATTATACAGCTTTCCGATTTCTAATCATTTGTAACAGTCTGCTGCAGTGCTGAGCTCACAGGAACTTTGCCCTGTCCTAGTTTTATTTCTCATTTATTTAAGTCTTCAGAGAAGATTGTTGACTTCCCTTAACTTCTCCCAAAACCCATATATTCCTCCCTTTGACATTCTGTGATATTTTATACCATTTCTCTGCTTTTATTGTTTTTTTTTTCCTTTTCTGCTCCTGTTTTGTTTCAGAACTTAAGATGGTACATTTCTCTGTTCATTTATCTTATGATGTACTTTTAAATCACAACTCTCAGTCTTTGCTCACCTGTGAGTAGCAGTTAAACTTTACATTTTTCCCCTTCACTTTCCTAAGTCCCTCTTCTTACTCACTTAAGTTTTCTATCTATAGGCCAATGGATACTTGTAGACATGGATCTCAACATGCATTTGAATGTTGGAGACTTGACACATGAACTATCTTGCAGCACTTCCCAGAAGCAGTTGAAAACAGTGGAGCCTTCATCTTTATTTTTAAGTTTAATGTGTACTTTTATGTTACTATTTCAGAGAAACATTTTAATTCTAAAAATACATTTCAGAATCTGTGGAGAATTTTCAATTTCTGCCAGACTAAGATGCCCGTTGGTGAAAGTGGTATACTTGTATCTCCTATTACTGTGCTCTTTCACAAGTAATAGTTTTATTATTTATTTCTACTTTTAGAGTATCACTATTCCAATAGTCTTCCTCTTAGTACAATTCTTTGTGATTAATAGATATTCTATAGTAGGGTATTTTCATTTCTTGCCTTGAATTTTTATTTACAGGCTTTTGTTGCACATTTACCATGAGACTGAGAGAAAAAAGCAGTTTAATCACAACAGTACTGTATTAAATGAATATCTAGATTGCATTGAAAACAACAGAAAAAAAAGCCTATATATTAACTGCACTCTGCCTTATACATATTTTGATTTCCAATTTATATTATGATTTTTAAATTATGTGCATATGTGTTCATTACTTTGATTTAAGGCTATTCTGAGTTTGCCCACATATGGTTGTATGGGTTTTAAAGGTATATTTGTTCCATCAACATCTTTCCTTTCAATCCATTTAGATTTTCTTATATAATCTACCTGGTTAAGAATCCTCACATTTTTCCTTTGTGTGGAAACACACTGCCATTCCTTTGTTTCTGAATGATGGCTTTGGTAGGAAAACATTGTTGTTTTAACAAACCTGTCTTCTCCTGGAACTTGGAAAACATCGTTCTGGAATTTCCCCCGTGCTTTCTGAGCAGAACCTGGAGACTAAGGCACATGTCATTGTTCTGTACTCATTTTCTGTTACTATTTTGTTTTGTTTGTTTGTTTGTTTGTTTCCTTTGTCATTGACACTTTGATTGTGTTACAGGGCATTTTATTAAGTTTGCACTTTAAATGCAACTTTTGGCCTTTCTACATGAAGATATTTTTATGTGTAAAAATGACTGGAAAGTTTTCTGATAATGTTTCTTTATCTAAGCTTGCCTCTTTTTCCCTCCTCTTCTTCCCCTCCGTTTCTATGTTTCTATTCCCCTTTCTTCCTTCCCTCTTTCTACCATCTCTTTTCTCCCTCCCTTGCCCAAATCTGTCTTTCTCTCCTTTATATTTTTCTGGGTTTTTTTTTTTTGTTGTTGTTGTTGTTGTTGTTGTTGCGGTTTTGTTTGTTTGTTTTTTGAGAGGATTTTATATAATTCAGGCTGACTTGTAACTTGCCATATTCTGTGGTTGACCTTGAACTCCTGACCCTGCTACCAACACCCATGAAGTGCTGAATATAGTTTCATGGCCTCACACATTTCTGCTCATTCTCCACTGACCCCACCCCACACACACCCCCAAACCTATTTATCTCCCAATATCCAGGCTTGCATCTTTTCATGTTACTTCACAAATTGTACAAGCAATCTTTAACCTTTCTACACATTTTTACATTCTTTCTTTCTTTTTTTTTTAGTTTTATACTTTCTCCAACATACCTTGACCTTATAAGATCTTTGCATTCTGCTGGAAAAATTCTGCTTTTATGTCCTCTGTTGCACTTTTCAATGCACTTCTTTAATGGGCCTCCACTGGGTCCTCTCCGTATGGAGATTCATAGAATCTTCTGGCAGTTACTTTAAGGCATAGGAGGACCTTGAATGTAAGAACAGGAATTCTGCCAAATCCAGACTCTCCATAGACTTTGTTATGGGCCAGAAACGATGGCCTTGCACTAATGGTGCAGTCAAGCATGCTTCTCTGACAAAGTTCTGGACAGTTAGCAAAGTTATTTTAACATAGTAAGAAGGAACAGAGTCAAGACTGGGTCTTCTTATATGAGTTGTGAGATGGAATCTGGTAAGTCAGACACAGAGGCTCAGATGATAAGTAGTTCCTTGGCTATTAGAAATGGTTCAATTTATCCTTGTCCCCTAAACAAGCAAGAGTAAGTCAGAACTACAGCTGAGGGGAGCAGCTTCCTACACTTAGAATGATGTTCAGTCCCCTAGACAAAATCTATGTTGACAGGCAGAACAGCCTACCTGCCAAGACACTAGTGCTTGCAATTTCTTCTGAATATTTTATCAGGTAATTTGGAATGTACCACAAATACCAAGTGAGTCTGCAGCCAAGCTTATCAAGGAACAGAACTCTTTCCAGGCTTGAGACCACAAAGATACCAGATGGCTTTTCCACATAGTTACATGTATGTTCTCTCAAAACGAACATATATATCTTTGCATCTTCTTGAGTCCCTCTACCCTCTAAATAAATCTTATGGCTCTCAGTAAGAGTCTATTGTTTGTGTATGGTTTACCAATTATTTTTCAGAAATATTACATGTATTTATTTATTGTCCAGTGAATGTACACATACCAGGGCATTCACATAGAGATCAGAGGGCAACCTAGATTTGGGGTTGCTTTCCTCCCTTTACTGTGTGGGTCATGAAGATTGAATTCACCTACACAGGTTGGAAGAAAGTACCTTTATCCCCATATCCATCTGGCCGACCCAAACATTATTTTTCTAGTGGAAGCATTTGAGCAGATGTAAACAGTTCCATTTTGATGGGTGGCATCACTCGTCACCCATTGGCTTTTCAATTTTTTTTTTTTAGTTTTTATATTTTTCACAATATTTTTATAGGATACTAATTTATTTAGGTATCATGAATGAAGAGTGGAATAAATTTAAAAGCTCCCAATAAGATTATATTTAAAGAGAATGAAATAGTATATTCATGAAAGATAACAGTTGTTACTTCCTGTTCCTGTTAACCAATGCTTTTAGAATTTGTTAAGGATTCCTTCCTCCCTCCCTCCCTCCCTCTCTCCTTCCCTCCCTCCCTCCCTCCTTCCCTCCCTCCCTCCCTCCTTCTTCCTTCCTTCCCTCTCTTGCTCCCTCTCTCCCTTGCTTCCTTCTTTTTTTCTTGTATGCTTTCATAGAGTCCAATTAATGGTGCATGTGTTTAGTATGGACACCGACCACTTGAACTTGACCAGCTATGTCCTGGTTGTCTTCCTGGATCTCAAAGTCTTGCTGTTCTTTCTTCTGAGATGCTTTCTGAGCCTTGGATGCAGCAGTTAGTGTTACAGCGATTTGCTCTTAAAGAATGAACCATGCCCCGAGAAAGCAGCCTCACTGAATCTCAAAAGAACTGAATTATTTGTCAAAATCCTTTCAATGTGATTGGAATATATGTATCAATGTTGTGTTAGAAGACCAACCAAAAGGCCAGCCAGGCTTTTTAGTCACTGCTTTCTTTAGTAGGTCTTGGAGTTAGACAGGCCATGTGCATATTATGTGTCAAGTAATTCAACTGTGTGCTATCCTCAAACAGTTTGACACACTCCCTTGTTTTCAGTTGCAAATCCTCTTCAAAATTACCCCTCAATTTCCAGCTATTCTTGCAGCCTTGGAACTGAAGCTCTGATTTCATGGCCAAGAAACATTCCAATTTTCTGCTCGAGCTCACATCCTCTGTGAGACATCCAAGAGTGAGTCCTCCCAGAGTGATCTGCAGTCACACAGAGGGTTGAATTTGCACACTGCTGTCACAGAGCGACGGGGGTCCGGCTGGTACCTACCTGCATTCATGCCTGCTAATGCTTTCAAAATGATTGCTTCTATGTTTTTTTTTTTTATTTCCTGCATTTGTTAGTTATTCTACTTTTATCAAAATACGTTATAATTTTTTATTTAATACTTTACTTTTGTAACGTTTTGAATTAGGGAAAGAGATTTATGCATGAAAATAGAAAAACAAATACAATAAACCTGTCTCCCTCACACAGTTTCCTTTTTATTTTAACATTGTACATAAATGTCTTTTAATAGTTTGTTGTTTCTGAAGAAACTATATTGATAAATTATTGTTAACTAAGCCTACACCTCAGAGTTCATTGTGTGCTATGCACCTCTTCAAGCTTGGCCAAATACGCAGTCAAATAATGACAACCCAAGTAATTTAAAGTGTAAGTTTCCTGTACTAAATCTCTTTTTCATCCAATGATGGATTTATCCATATCCCTCAAATCTTAGAAAACTATATGACTTTTTTTTATAGATATATTCCGCCTTTAAATCACATAATAGTGATTCTTTCCTCAATGACTTCTTCTTGTGGAACAATCTGCATTAAGTATTCTGACAGAATTTTTTTCTTTTGATAGCACAATATTATTCAGAACTGATCAATAGTCCCCACTATCTTCCACCTGAATTAATTTTGAGAAGCCTCAAACAAGACAGCATATATGCATAAGAATTTAAGCATAAATGGCTTGAATAAATAAATTGTGCTCATGATTTTAAAAATTTACTGTGAGAGAAAAAGATTAAAACTCCATTTTTCTCATACTCAATAAAGAAAAGGTATATGACTATAGAAGAATTTCACTATCTGCAAACTATAAAGAGATCACACAATAACATAACATGAATTTTCCTTCTAGCTTATAGATGAATGGAAAAATAGGTTTCTATTCTTTAAGTCACTCAACCCTAAGAATATTTTTGTACTTGTCACAAAATATTAAGTGTGTTTTCAAGACTGTGTTGTGTTAATCAAGTTAGAAAGCCCTTAACATCTTTATGAAACATAAACATTTTACCCACAAATATAAACTGTCAGTGATTAATATACACTTTTGCTTGGTTTATTTTATCAGATTTTATAGAATTTCTCACATAAATTTTATATATATTTTATTAAACATAAATTACTCAAAATTTGTGTTTTGCTATAAATGAAATCATACTTTTAGTTTTTAACTCCAATCCTTTGCTAATTCTTAGAATTGCATTTAAGTTTTTATATTAATTTCGAGTCCTGAGCTATATTCATAATTAGAGGTTTCCAGTGTTCTGTTTATTGGAATTTCCACATACATAATCATGTCATCCAGGAACAACTGTGGCTTCATTGCATTCTTTCCTGAATATATGCATACACATTCATGGCTTTGTCTTATTTTCTTGTGTTCTACACTAGTTGTCATTCCATTATGATGCTGACTGCCACTGGTGAAAGGAAATGTAGTAGCAGTTCACCTGATACAACTTGTAGTTTCTCTACATTAAGTGTGGAAGGAAGGATTTATATCATTAAATGCTTATATTAAAAATTAAATTTCTAAATAATAACTTATCTAATTTCCTCCTAAATATCCACAAAACAGTGTAATGAAACTCAATTAAAACATGCATCAAACAATTTCCAGTTTCTAAATCTTTGAGCCAAATATACTTTGATGATTTACAATTTACTGTTTGTTATTGTACTTTAAATGCAGAGGGGGTGGAAATGTGGCTTTTGAAAGAAAAAAAATAAAATTTTTAAACTTTCATCAAAATTTATAAGATAAAATAGCACAAATAAATTTACCTAATTAAAAAGTTTAAAACCATCATATTCAGTAGTTACTGCAAGAGTGTTAGACATAATTTTATAGACATGTCATAATCTCAGATCTTCAAATCTCTGAGACTTGGGAACATATATTACATTGTCAGCAATTCACTAGCTTTTACACAATTGCTCGTTGTTTGTATGCTCACTGTGTATAACAATCCTAAATTAAATCACGACAGATCAGTAAAGATATTTTTTTAACTATAAAAATTTAAAAATCAGCCAATTTGCTAAAAAGAAAAACAACCATTATCAAAACTTAGTTAAAATAATGTAGATAAAATTATGATTTATATATTTAAATATTAAATATATAGAGAAGTTTAATTTTAGATTTAAATTTCATTGGAAAACTGTATCAGAAATAGTTTATTCACTCATTTCACTGGATATTCAAGGACATGAAAAGCAGATCTCTTTCAAACTCGGATTGGTATGATCCTATCACTACAATCAATCTATCAACTAAATACTGAAACTAAATACTGAAGAAACTAAAATACTCAAAACCAGAAGAATAAAACATATAGAACCAATTCATTTTAAAGCATAAAATAAAGATACTGTAGTGTAGTAGTATATGTTGTCTGAAGATAAATAGTTCACAGAGCACAGAGACACAGAATCAGACAAATATGGACACACATGGTCAGGTAGTGAGTTGGAAAAATGAAATTGAAATCCACTGGTGTAAAAAAATAACCTTTTCAGTGAACTTTGGTTTTATTATAAATTTTTAGATGAAAAAAATTTTATATAATACATTATATAAAATGTATTCCTTACATTTTATATAAAAGTGAAATGTTAGGTCCAGTGGTTAAGTCCATTTTCATCATGGCAGGAGTATAGTACCATCCAGGCAGAATTCTACCTCTTGTTCTGATGGCAGTTCAGAAAAGATTGACTTCCTGGCATCTAGAATGAGGGTTTAAAGCCCATGCCCACACGTCCTCCAGTAAAACCACACCTTTTCTACCAAGACCTCTCACCTTCTATTAGTGCCACTCCTTGGGTCAAGCATATTCAAACCACCACATTTCACTTTCTGGCCCTTATAAGCTTATTCAAATGTATGAGTCTATTTGGGCCGTACCTAGCCATGGCATAATGCAAAATTACATTTAATCCAACTTCAAAAGTCCCCATACTCTATACCAGTTTCAACAGTGTTAAAAGTTCAAAGTCTCTTCAGAAATTCATGCAGTCTCTAAACTGTAAACCTATAAATAAATAAATAACCTAAATAAATGTCAAAAATACTGGACCACAGTAAGACAGAAAACCAGCCAGGCAAACTCCATGTCTCCATGTCTGAAGTTAAAGTGCCCTTCAGATCTCCAACTCCCTTTTCATCTTTGACTGCAACAAACTTCTTTCTCCTGGGCTGGCTATACTCCATGTTAGCAGCTTTCTCCAGCAGATAACCCATAGCCTTGGGATCTCGAAGATCTTGGAATCTTCAAGGCAACTTCAACAGCTTCTTATTATAATACATGATCTGCTGGCCTTCTCCAAAGAGGTTGGATCACATCTCCCATCTCTGCCTTTTGTCGAACTCTAGGCTCTGGTTGATTCCTTTCCATTGCTGCTACTACTCTTGGTGATCGTCCCATGGTACAGGCATCTTCAATACACTGGGATCTTTCACTGTAACTCGGCTTCACCAATAGCCTCTCAATTGCTCCCTTCATAGTGTCAAGCCTCAACATTTTTGCCTGATACCTTCAGTCCTGGGTCATCAACTGCAACTGAGGTTTCACCTTCCTTAATGGCCTTCCCTGGCCTCTCACAGTGCCAAGCCTCAGCTGTTCTCCATGATCTCTTCATGCCTTCAAACAAGTACCACCTGGGTGATTGTTACACATTACAGCTGCAGCATGAGGTATCTCTGGGCTATCTCTGGATCACAGCTCCTTTGTGCTCTCAGAAAACACTTCCCAGATTTCACCTCAGTGATCCTGTTCTCCTTTTAATCACAACTAACGTTAGCTCCAGCTAAAAAGCATTAATTGTTCCTTTTTATTTATGATTCTAAAACCAGAGCCGTAAGGCTAAAGCTATCAAGTTCTGCTGCTTGCTGGAGATGGAACATGATTCCCCTGTTTTCTGACATTATCACTTGCTGTTTCCCAACTCCTTCAGTTCTTAAACTTGGCTGTTCTGAAACTTGCTCTGTAGATTGAAACTGAACTCAGAAATCTTGGTCTCTTGAATGCTGGGAATATCTACCACCAGAACTGGACTTGAATAAACTTTTCACTACTTGGAATTTGTTGTATACCAGGCTGGCCTTGAAGCCAGAGATCTGCTTGCTTCTGTCTCCTGGGATTAATGATGTATGTGTATCACCATGCTTGGTCCAAAGCTTATCTTGGTGGGATCTTGCTCCAAAGTCACCACTCCCTTAATCTTCTTATCTCCTTGAACATGAAATTCAGCTCTATTTCTTTCCTTGGTCCCCTTTATTACTTGAACCATACATTTTGTACTTTTCCTTTCTTAGCTTGTTCCTTTTCATTAAAATGCTCTTCATAAGACTAAACCGGAGAACAAAGTCTCTGCTGGGCTTTTTTGAGACTTCCTTTATTAGTGCAACTAATATAAATCTCTTTACCTTAGCCTCAGGTACACTCTCCAGGTAAGGGCAAAAGCAGCCACATTCTTCAGCAAAATACCACAAAACAGTCTCTACGCCCCATACTGAAATTCTTCTCCACTGAAACCTCTTTGGCCAGATCTTCACAAGCATATCACTCTCAGCAACCAAGTCTTTCTTATGCCTACTAAAGAATGGAGGATAGCCTTAGATTTTTCAAAAACCTACTTTTAAGAAGTGTTCTCAAATGCTTTGACCACACCTACTTCTAGCCCACCATCTAAAGGTAGAGGACAAAAGATGGTAAGTAGGACAAGGGGATGTAGACCTGTTTAGAATTAGTTCCTTGGGGCTACTTTCATCTCCATTTGTCAGGATACCAGCAATCCAGTTCAGTAGTGTCAGGATTCCAAACACGAATCAGCAGTGTGGGATAATCTAGCACATACCACCAGGCCTCTGCTGAATGGGCACAAGTCACCAGAGCAACCTGTGGATCTTTGTTCTGCCACCCTAAAAAAATAACAGTGTAGGCAGAAAGCTATCAACGAGAACTCTTTGTGGTAAGGATGCTGAAGTGTAGTTTTCTACAATTGATGGCTTCTGGCAAGGATGTGGGTGTGGAAGGACTCAGGGTTTTGTTGTTGATGTTGTTGTTTGGTTGGTTGGTTTTGCTTTGTTTTTGTTTTAAGAGGCTGGTCACCAGAGTTTGACCATGGTCCTGTGACTATATGACCAACAAAAAGTTGAACTTGTTATTTTGTTTGATTGTTTGTTTGTTTTTGTCATTTTGGGGAGTGGGGTCTGAAAGGTGGGGTACAGAAGCCCTGGAAGGACTGGGAAGAGAGGGTGCTTGTTCTGCCTCACCATAGGTGTGTGTGAACACCACTCAGGCAGATGAAATGGGAAGTGCTAGACCCCAAATTTAGCCTAAGAAGGGGGCCGAAGCTGTACACCACTGAGAGACTGGAGGAGTCTGAATGGAGGGGCTCCTGTGCTGGTGAGGATCCTGGGGCTTGGGGGGTATGGGGAACTACACCTTAGCTCAGGAGGGCAGAGGGGCCTTCTGCATGAGAAGTAGGTGGCACAGCTCTGTATGACAAAGGCTTCCCCTAACTGCAGTTCTTGATGAAAGAGAAAGCCTTTACTTTTTCAAGCTGTTTATTGGTAGTGAAAAACTGATGCATACGATGGGCCAGAGATTAAATACCTCAAGTGGGAATTTAAGAGTTCTTCGGAAAGTCAATTGGATGGCTTTTCGCTGAGACAAATACATGAAGGAGTGTTTTCCTGAAGTGGACACAGATCTGAAAGGCTAAAGCAGACTCCTAAAGAAATGTTTCATTGAGGCAGACACAGGACAATGGATATTCCACTAAAGTAAACATGTGAAAGGATGTGTGATGAAGGATATTTTGCTAACACCACCCATGAATTGGTCCATTTTACACTGTGTAGTTGAGCTTCATTTGTCAGGACTCCATAGAGAGTAACACACCAAAAAAGTTCTGGTGGTGTGCTGCAGTTTGTTGCCCCTTCCTCTGGCAGACTGGATGCATGTGCTGAGGAAAGACTAGTGGAGGATATATGATGTTTGTAAAGTATAAATAGGGCTTGGTGGACAATGGTGAGCTAAGCTGTTTTTTTTTTTTTTTTTTTTTTTTTTTTTTTTTTTTTTTTTTTTAATAGAGCTTGAGTCTTCAATGATCTTTCCTTTCCTGAAAGAGATACAGCTGAGAACTTCTCCTGCCAGCATTCCTCCTGGTCCCTCCTGCTGACTTGAGCTGAGGCTGAGGCCTGGCTGTTCTTGCTAGGTTGTGACAATGGTGCTGCTCACCTGATATTTTCTGCCCGATGTTTGTGAGTGGATCCAGCTGCTGCTGCTAACCTGTGAACTGAACTGCCTATTTCCATACAACAAAGACAGGAGTTGCTCCAAAGAACCTTTCAACAACCTCTGGTAGGTGGCAGGTTAAAGGTAGGTTAAAGCATTTAAGAGTCATCATTAAAAACAGGTTTTGAAAAAATTAGTTACCAATACAGTTCTCAGGAAAGAATGTCCTACAAGGGAAGTTTATTGGCTAAATGCTTGAGGCTGGCTAACATAGATACCTCATTAGCATAGAGAACTCTGTTCTGTTATGTGACTGGTGGTCACAATGTTCATGTGGGGTGATGAGGTCACATATTCCAGGATAAGAACTAGGTCTGGAGTGGTAGAAATGCCTACCATTCTCAGATATGAGAATTTACCAGGGTTTCTGAATTCACTAAACCTTCCTAGTTATTGTCTGTTGACATAGTTCCACTTGCCCCACAGCAAACAGTATCATCTAGGATGCCAGGAGAAATTCTTAGCCATACCTCTCTCATTGAAGTGAAGATCAAAGAAGATGAAGACTCCAGACCAATGAAGCATTGCAAAGCTAGCTATGCAAGCTTGCCATCACTGTCCCCTTTAGACTTTCTTCAATCATCATGTGGCTTCCCATGGGTCTTACCTCAGAAAATCACCATGTGTGTCTGCCTTAGCAAAACACCATGTGAGTTTGCCTTATTTAACATACCCAGAAATTTCTAGTTCAATTGAGTTGTGGAGAATGGTCATCATTTTGTCTTTATAATGGCTTTTGTAAATCTTAAATTTCATTTGAGAAAAGTCTTTTATCTTCTACAAAAGAGTGCGGATTAAATGTAATAAAGTTAAATTATTCAATATTTTAAGAAAAAAATAGCATGTACAATGTATCAGTTACTGTTTTGTGTAACACACATGTAATACAAAGAAGTTAAAATTACGTTTTCCAAAATATAAATAAACAAATAGTTAAAACAGAACTTCATATTTTTATTGTTATTTTGTGAGAAAAGATTCTCTATCATGAAAAACTAATAAATAATATTAGAGTAAAAATATATTTGTATAAGTGGAAGAAATATAATTGGCAAACTTTTGCCGTAATCATTTTAGAAAATATCATGGATCAGAGTCAAAATTTTAATGGCTGCTTAGTTATGCTTAGAATGAAAATAACTATACACTTCTTGTATTCTTGCATTTTATTTTTGGAAATTTGTCATAATTATGTTCAATACAGTGACATCAAAAAGGATAAATGAGATGTTAGATACAAAGTGGGATCAGAGAAGAACAAAGAGATGTTCATTATAATAGAATTAACTTATTGCAATATAAAAAGAAGTGTGCTCTGATGACTCTCAAACATTTTTATTTCTAATATTTTCATTAAATAATAAAGTTGCCTCTAATAGTTCAAGCCAGTGGCTTAGTGATTAGGAGGACTTGTTCTTCCAGAGACCACAAGTTTGGCTTCCAGAATCCAATTTGGGTACCTCACAACCATCTGGAACTCGAGCTACAGGAGATCTGATACAGAGAGAGCATCCATAGGTTTGTGTATGTACACACTCACACACTCTCTCTCTCTCACACACACACACAAACTCATACACAAACATATGCACATACTTCCAAAAATAAATAATAAAATAAAAAATTTAAATCACAAGTAATTGAAAATGTTTTTCTATATAATTTCCTAATATAATTCAGTTCACATATATTAAGGTTGAGCACAGAACTGGGACAAGTAGTTGGATAGGTGGGGCCACATATCAACTGAAACCCTACTGTAGTACTTACACAAATATCTTATGAGACAAGTTTGTGTACTTCATAATACACATGTTTCATTAGCGAAGCTTGATAGAGCATTTTACCTAATGGTATCAGAAACTAAGCATCTGATCATAGCACATGAAAGTTTTGTGTTCTGCCAAGAAATCTAATAGGAAATTTTGCCATCCATTGTTCAGCACATTGGAGATGTCAATATATTTTCATAAAAACAGAGAAACTCCCAGGAACAGAAGACTGGACAGAGATACTTTGAGATCACATGCCACAGTCTATGGGACTTCCTGAGACTACCTGCAGGTTAAGACATTGGGCCAAGGCCAGGGATGCAATTGTAGATTCCTGCGTCTAGCCTTTCCATAAGGTGGGTAACCCTAAAAAATGAGAAAAGACATGGACTATATGCAAAATTGCAAGAAAATTACCTATTATCATTATTTTTGCCATAACTTTTTATTTGTCTTTCATTTTTATTTTGTTTTCCCACCTTACCTCTAAGGCTCCCACTTTAGCTGTATATGCTACTCTTTAATGTCTTAGTTTATAAAGAGCATTTATTAAAATTGTACAGAAGATGAACAAGGTAAGGTGAACAATGTCCTAGGCACATTCTTCTTTGCTATGTATTTTAGGAAATTAGATATAGTAACTTCATAAGTACCTATGAAAACGTCCTTGCCTACCTTGAACAACTACATGACATAGTAGCAAAAATTCATATAAACAATTATTTTCTTTAATGTTCTTCAATGATTTATTTTCTACTTATTTTGTCAAACTTCCAAGCCTGATGTAACCATCATAGTACAGTTAATAACTACCTTGCAGCCTCTCTATATTTAAAAGTAAGATTGTTTGAATGACCCAGGACTTATAATTGCACAGCTATCTAGGTACATACATATCTTCTTGTTTGGCTGTTATGATGTTGTTTATGGAACGGCAGTTGACAGTCTTGATACTTGTTAATAGTTTCTCTAAAACTTCCTTTGCTCTTTTCTGTAGTGATTTGATTATGTAACTCATTTTCTCTTTTTCATTTGTTTGTTTGTTTTTACCTTATTAGAATGCATTACTGCATCTGGTACTGGAATGATATAATATCCATTAAATGTTTTTTACTAAAACCTAAGGGCTTTCTTTTTCTCCCCAGCCACTGTAATCATTATTCTATCTCTTACACAGTTTCTACTGCCTTTATATGTTATAACTTCTTTATAACATCACCCTAATACTATATGGCTGAACAATAGTTTATGAATACATATATTACCTTTTCTTCATCTGCTCTTTTCTTCATTGTGTAGGCTGGTTGTTTAGCCTGTGTAGTGTTACTGGCCTATACAATTGTCTTTACTACAAATTTCTATAGTTACTGTGATAATTAACATGGATGGTCCTTTAATAACTGGACATATACCTGTTCTCTATCCCAGTTACTACACTCCTGGATATGCCCTGGAATGATTAACAGTCAGGTTGCTAAGACAGAAGTGCATTGCTTTTGATAATGTATATTCCATGATGGGTAAGGAAGGCATTCTTGTCAGAACAACCTAAGACGAGCTCAGTCTTGTTAATAAAATAAAAAAATGGGGAGAGGCAGAGAACCTTTGGGGCTGCTTGTCAAGAATCTGACATGGGCCAAGGACAAGGAAATGGGCTTCAGGCAGGAGTTAACTATAGAAACATCCTGGATAAAACATCTAGGAAATCTGACATCATGAAAAAATAAATATAAGAATATTGAGAACAGAGACAGTAGATGAAACCAAGGTCAAAGACACAGAAGACATTTTCAACAAAATCATAGGAGAAAAAAATCTCTATCTTAAAGAAAAAGAGGTGCCTATCAAGGTACAAGAATCACAAAAAATACAAAATAGACTCCACAAGAAAAGAATGTCTCATTGGCACACACAAACGAAAACACTAAACTCACAGAACAAATATTATTAAAGGTTGCAAGGAAAGAACATCAAGTAACATATAACAGCAGAGTTATTAGAATTATACCTGACTTCCCCATGGAGACTCTAAAAACCAGAAGAAATAAGAAAGATGTTCTACAAACTCTAAGATACCACAGATGCTATACCAGGTGACAACAAAATTTACATTCATAATAAATAGAAAAAATAAGACATTCCACGTTAAAACCAAATCTAAGCAATATCTACCTATAAATCCAGTTCTACAAAAAGGCACTAGAAACAAAATTTCAACCTAAACAATTTAACTCTACTGAAGAAAACATAGGAATAAATAAACACAGATCAAAGTATCAAAAGAAGAATCACAATACACACACACACAAACACACACACACACACACACTACCACCACCAGCAACAAAATAATATTGATAATTCTTAAGATCAATGGCTTCACTTACTTAGTTACATAGACTAACAGATGGCTTTGTAAACAACCTCTACCCTTAATCTGCATCCATGAAACAAGCCTTAATTTCCCCCAAGGGTAAAGGGATAGAAAAAGCTGTTTCAAGCACATGGACCTAAGAATCAAGCTGCTGTATATATTTTCATATCTGCCAAAATACGTCTTCAAACCCGGAATAATCAGAAGTGATAGGGAAGGACACTGCATAATTATCAAAGAAAAAAATCCACAAAACAATATTACAATTGTTAAGGTCTATGCAACAAACTAAAGGGCAACCAAATTTGGAAAAGAAATATTACTACAGATTAACGTAAACATTGACCCCCACAAACTGATAGTACAGTACTTCAATACCCAACTCTATTGGTAAGAGTTAATTGTAATTATCCCTGAAATTAGTCCACAAAGTAGAAACAGAAGTTACATTGCTTAAATCCTTTTAAAAGGTCACATTTACCCTGTTTCCCAAACCACCAAAAGATCTAAAATTATCCTTCATAATAAAAGATATTCAGATAGTATCATTACTTGCAATTTCAGACGGTATTGTAAACCTATATTAATAAAAAAAATAGCAGGGTATTGACCTAAAAACAGACTAATTGATTAATGGAATTGAATTGAAGACCAGAAATAAATCCACATACCTATAGACACCTGGTTTTCTTTTATAAATAAACTAAACATACACACTGGCAAAAGACAACTTCCTCATCCAATTGTGCAGGTCAAAATGGATTTCTGTATGTAAAAAAAAAAAAATTAGATTGATCCATAGATCCTGTACAAAACTAAACTCCAAATGAAGGAACACCCACAACATAAATCCAAATATACTGGACCCAATAGAATAGAAAGTGGGAAGTAAACTAGAACTCATTTGTCTAGGAAAAAGACTTCCTGAACAGAACACCATTAGCACAGTCACTAAGATAAACAATTAATAAACATTACCTGATGTAATTGAAAAACTTCTCCATGGCCTTTGCAATCATGTGGACCAAGTTTTAGCTTACATAATGTAAAAAAGATTTTTATTACCTGCATATCTGCTAGAAGACTATTATCCAAAATATATAAAGAACTCCAAAATCTATACATCAAGAAAACATTAACCCAGTTAAAAATGAAACACAGATTTAAACAGAATTTCAAAGAGGAAATTCAAATGGCTGAGAAACAATTAAGTGCTCATCATGCTTTGCCATCGGGGAAATACAAATAAAAAAAAAGATACTATTAGATTTTATCTTATACCTGTCAAAATGACTAAGGCCAACAAAACAAAGAAACAAATGCTGGAGTGAATGTGGAGTAAGGGCAACACTCATCCATTGCTTGTAGGGTTAGATTCTTACACAGACTGTATGGAAATCAATGTGGCATTTCCTTAAGAGGATGAGAATTGATCTACCTCAAGATCTTTTTATATAACTCTTAGACGTTTACCTAAAGGATGCTCCATTTTTAATGGTGGGACACTAGCCCAAACGTGTTCATTGCTGCTATATTCATAAAAGCCAGAATCTGATAACAGCCAAGATGTCCCTCAACAGAAGCATGAATAAAGAAAATGTGGTACACATAGACAATGCAGTATTTATTACTCAGCAGTTTAGACTGGAATTTGGTGAATAGATGGAATTAGAAAAATAATCATGAATGAGGTATCCTAACACAAAAGAAAAGGTTGGTATGTATTTGCGTATGTGTAGATATTAGCTGTTGAGTCAATCTAACCAAGCTGTAGTCTGTAGAAACACAGTGGATAGGTATAGGGTAAGAGACTGGGGAATGTGGGCAGAATGATCGTGTTAGAAAATTGGTAGAGAATAGACAGTTATGCATTCTGCAGAAACAAGAGAATCAAATCAGAAAAGGGTAGTGGGGGTCAAGGGAATGAAGGAGAAACATCTAAAATTAAGGGCCACATGAGGATTTAGTATAGAACCCTAATATAGGAGAAGCTTTCTAAACTGTGCATACATATGGTGGTGATCTGAATGAAATCACCAAATAGTGAACACTACAGGGTCCCACTGGCTATCACTTGTCACCAAATAAAGCTTTCACTATTGAGATTGAGTTACATCTAAGTTGCATTATTCGCCAAAGGAATCCATGAAAATCTCCAAACAAAGCAGTCTATTGCCAAAACCATAGGGTGCTCTCCACAAATTGGTAGCAAGGGCTTATTGCTAAAAACAACCCTTCTACAATTCACTAAACATAGAAAAGTAGATCTGGTGACTATTTAGACTCTCCAGACCTATTTGGCCATATCTTTGTTACAGAAAGGTATTCTAGGAGGTTTCTAAAGGAGAAATATAGACACCAACCTAGCCACAAAACTTTGTCGACAGTTGTGTACTGCCTGAAGGACATGGTAGGGCAATATTCTGTGGGACTGATAAACAATATTTGATTTGTCTTCAGGTCCATTCCATGAGATAAAACCCCATACATGATTCTGCTACACTGACCTAGAACCTGAGACTAGATAGTCAAGGGACATGAGATAAAACCAAATACTACGTTTTACTAAAAGAATGTAGCAATAAAATGACTCCTAAAGATATTTTGGGATACTCATAGGTCAGTGTCTAATTCAGCTATTATCAGAAAAGTTTCTTTTTGCAGTAGGTAGGAGCAAATACAGAGGCCCACCCTCAGGCATTATGCAGAGAGTGAGAGACTTTAGAACACCTATCCCTACAGGAGATGTCTCCAATAAATCCTTGGAGACTTAGGGAACACTATGGAAGAAGAGACAGAAAGAGTGTAAGTGCCAGAGGCAACAGAGCACACCATAAAACTGTACCTTCTAACATGATCAAAGCTCATGTGAATACACAGAGACTGAGGCAGCATGTGCAGGTCTGCATCAGGACCTCTATATGATGGCTTACAGTTCAGTGTTCTTATAGAATTCTTATGAATTCTGTGATGACGTGGATCTCTGATTGTGCTTTGTCTTGGGTTCTTTTCCTTATATTTGTTTGTTTTGTTCAAAACCAAAGTGTTAGTTTTGGTTTTATTTTACTATATTTTATTTTATATTATTATCTATTAGAAGTTTGTTTATTTTATGATGAAAAACAGAAAGGGAATGGATACAGATGAGAGGGGAGGAAGAGGAGGAAAGGGAAGGGAATAATAATAAAGACTTTATGTGAGGAAAAAAGTATTTCTTATAAGATAAAAAACAAATAATTTCAAGAACATATTGTTTAATCAATGGTCACAATTACTTGTTAACATCCTTCATTAGAGAAAAGGCATTCGTCACGAGATATCTGAGGCAAACACATGAGGCAAATTTATAATTTTTTTCTAAGGTGAAAAGTAGTGGTTTTGTCGGAATAGAGAGAATTAGCTAGGGTTTATTGCATAGCCATAACCTATTAGTAGAAATCTGTATAATTAGTATCAAAATGAAGATATAAATTCTTAAATGGCACCAATTTACTTTGATTACAAATTTTAAGGTTTTCATTGGTACGAGATTCTTATTGATATAAGAGTGAGATGAATATTGTTACCCTCATAGGCATTGTACCAGTATAACACACTTAGGAATACAAGGCTTAGACCCAGTCCTTCTTTAACTTTTTAAAACTGATTTGAGATGGTCAGCCTGTGAGTTAAGGGACTACAGCAAATTCATGGGTTGGAGTGTATTGTTAGGGTGTTTTCTATGTTTTATTTAGAAATAGCTGAGTGGAGTTAACAGGCAACAGTCCAGATTACCTTACATGGATAGTTGGTTTTCAAAACATCAGAAATCCACAGAATAGACATGACAAACATTTCTGTATTAATGTTCATTTTGATTAGAGACCTGTCTGCTCCTGACAGCTTCATATATTGAATTCTAAGAAGAAATTGAGCATCTTTGGAGTTACTCCAGTTGTGATGAGTCAGCCACTAGACAAGCAGTGCCTCTGTCCTTCTACAGACAAATTACTTTCCAGAAAAGGACACACTCACAGAATAGTCAACTGATTATATCTGCCTAGACAGAGTAACAGCCCTTAATAATTCTGCAGCACTAAGGTCTGTCAGATGATCCTGGGCCAGAAGGTGTAAGAACAGATGCTCCAACGTTTTGTAGTAGAGGGAGTGTCCAGGTGTTCAGAGGTCTCTATAAATTGGCTAAGTTTTAGAAGCTATGCTTTGTGCTTCCCACAATTATAGTTAACTCAGTCATTCTGGATTTCTGACGGGGTTGAAAACTTATAGCCTCGTAGCCAATTCTGGCTATTTACCTTGAGAGAAAAGATTTGAGTGGATGGTCGTCAGCTGACATTCATCCTAAAGCCAAGGAAAAAGCCAGGTTCAGAACTAAGTGTTTTAGTTAGGAGAGACGACAGAGGTTCTGGTTAGTCAACAAAATGTTGGACTGGGTATGAGGACTATCTTGTACCTCATGGGTACAAATTGGCATAATTATGCTCCAATTGTATTGTGAGAGAAAAGTTTTATTTTAACAGGAAGGGTGATATGCAGGAGGAGCTAAGGTGGGAGGAGTACTGAGAGGAAGAGAAGGAGTAAGAAGAGGAGGAGAAGAAGGAGAAGAGAAGCTAGGTGATGAAAGAGAGAAAGAGGGGGGAGACAGGGAGGCAGATGTTCATGTATCTCCACCAGTCAAAGATAGTTGATATATCTAGGTTGGGTAGTAGGTTACACCTCTGATTGAGCAATACCAAACTTATAAAGCCTATTATTAACATTTTTAAAAAAAATGTATATGTGCAAAAAGAAAAAGGGGGCATGGGATAGAGGTTTTCTAACGGGGGGAATGAGGAAAGGGGATGGCATCTGAAGTGTAAATAAAATATCTAATAAAAAATAAAAAATGAATACATAAATAAAAAGAAGTAGCCATGTCTTTTAGAAGTAAGATCTCTATAAGCAGTATGCTCTCAACCTATTTCTTCCTCACTTACATTAAGGGCCTTCACACTTACCTGCTATCTCCAGAACTGCATGAGGAAAATAAGAATTTGGGAGCGATCATTAGAATGTCATGTCTTCTCCACAAGCAGGGAATTCATGTCTGGTACAGGTAGAATTTGCAAATAGGATCTGAGATTTGCAACATTGTTCCTAAGTCTTCTGTGGGTCAAGATAATGAGTTAAAAAAAAATAAACACTAGTATAAAAATTGAATGTCTGATGTTTTGTATCCCCATAAACAAATTTATACATCTTGAATGAACTGTTCAATCAACAACCCTGCTTAAATATGATCCCCCCACATAGATGGAAATCTTACCCTCCTCAGCTCCCTTGAAACTTTCTGTGTGAGCCTGTCACCCTGGCTCACATTTTTTATGATAACAGTACATAATATGTAGCAAGTGATAATAAAAGTTACCACAATTACTTTTATGCTTGAAAATGTTTTAAAATGAAATCATGTGATGCTTTTAAAATAGTTTGTCTAGAATATTCTGAGCATTCCATAATACTAGTAATTATTTTATGTCTTATAATGAATAAAGGAGACTAGTAAAAGAGCCATCATGGATAATATAAAAGACTAAACATTTCCTGTATAATAATTATAAATTTATTCCTGATAAAAATGTCTATAAAATGTGGAGATATAAGTTTAGTAAGAAATATACAAAATGGTTATGGTGGGAAGTGAAAACTTAGCTAATAAAAATGAACAAAGACACAATCTTAACAATTTACAGACTACTTGTTTTATTATATTTTTTTCAGTTTCTAAGAAGCTTTTTAGCCTCTTTTTAAATTCTGCACACAAGGATGAAGAAATAGTCCATAAGTGAAGAGCCTGGTGATCTTCCAGTTGATAGATTTAAATTTAAATTCCTGTACCCGTGTCAGGCAACACATGTAACTTCAGTTACTGGGTTCCAAAGCCCTCTACTGGACAACACACACACACACACACACACACACACACACACACACACACACACACACACACATAAAGCAGAGACAGTCTAAATGGTGTTCATTTGTTTACATCATTTCAAATTTGGACCAGAATTGCTTTCATTTTTAACACTTTTATTTATTCATGTCACTGTCAATATGTATGTGTGGGTATGCATGCTTTGGATGGCATCAGTAGGTCATAGTAAACTGGCATCTGAGGGCTAATCCTCTCCTACCACTGTGTAGGTTATAGGGATGAAACTCAGTTCTTAGGCCTAAAGGCCAGTGCATTTATCCGGTGAGCTATCGCTGGGAATGTATGTACTTCAATTTTTCACACAGGCAGGTTTCCAGCTTTAGAAAAGGCAAATAAATCAGCATTAGACACTGAATGGCAGAGATTGTTATAAGAAGCTTAGAGGAGAAGCAAAGCAGAGGCTACAAGAACGCCACCTACTTGAATACTGGGAGAAGAGAGAGAAAGAGGTCATAGAAGACCTATGCTTAGGTAAGTGATTCAAAGATGAAAATAAAGACTTTGTGGCCCTACTTGTGATTTTGACCTTGGTGTCAAAACGCTTAAAAAAATTATTAAGGACCTGGGCTAAATTAGTCACATAACAGACATCTAAGCATACAGAGTATGACTGTGACAAAGCCATAAACACTATTATATTAAACACTGCTGCTGCATATCAGAAAGAACTGTCCATGCGTTTTCAAGAATATTTCAGGGGGTAAAATCTTCACAGCTATAGTTAAAAAGAATAAAACAAAAGATAAAGGTTATATGCTTTGTTATTTCCCTTTTAAAACTAATATTTACTACTTAGAATTTCATGCAGAAATACAATGAAATGTGATCATATATGTGTTCCCTATTCCCTCATATAATTTTCAATTTTTTCAATACATCCCCCTTTCAACTTCAAGTCATTTTATTATTTCTTCAGCCTATGAGGTCCACTTAGTGCTACAAATTCTTCTATGGGTGTGGGTCCATGCACTGAAATATGATATTTCCACCAGTGCTCATGTTATTTAAAAAAACATAATGATTCTCCCTCTTTCAACAGCTGTCATCTGTCTGTAAGCACCTCAAGATCTGAGTCTGGAATCACTTGCATCAATTATTCAAAGATGTTAGGTTGCTCTTACACTCTTTCTTTCTTTCTTTTTAATTCTATTTGTTTTGCTATTCTATTATTATTATCATTATTATTATTAATTTAAACTTTTTTTTACATTCTAGACATTATCCTCTTCCGGTCCACCCTCTGACTGTTCCACATCCCATACCACCTCCACCCCCACCATCTCCACATGGGTGGCCCCAGTGCCCAACCCCACCCCATCAGACCTCTCCACTCCCTGGGGCCTCCAGTATCTTGGGAGTTAGGTGCATCTTCTGTGACCAGAACAGGCAGTCCTCTGCTGTATATATATTGGCCTCATATCAGCTGGTGTATGCTGCCTGCTTGGTGGCTCAGTGTCTGAAGAATCTCGCCAGTCTAGGTTAGTTGAGACTGCTAGTCTTCATATACGGCCACACTACTTCTCAGCTTCTTCCAACTTTCTCTTAATTCAACCACAGGGATCCGCAGCTTCTGTCCATTGCTTGGGGTAAATATCTGCACCCGACTCTTTCAGCTGCTTGTTGGGCCTTTTGGAGAGCAGTCGTGATAGGTCTCATGCATGTCCTTTTGGGTCATTCTTCCTCCGTAATGTTCCCTGAGCCTTCTCAACAGGGAGAGGCTAATATAGATGTCTACTTTGAGGTTGAGCACTTTGTCTCTTATTTTCAGCATTTGACCAGCTAGGTATGCCCATATGCCTAGGCAGCTAGCTCTCATTCTGCATCATGACAGCTGTCAATGCACACATTTTAAAAGAGAAACATACAGAGTCAATGCAGAAGTAACTGGTCAAGAGTGTAGAACATCATTTTCTAGAAATACAAAGCTTAATAATCAGATAGGAAAAATCATCAATTAAAGAAAAAATAACATTGACATCAAATCAGAATAGTTCAAATATATGATTATGATTCTTCACATTAAATCATGGCACTTACTATACTTTCAAAAAGAAAAAAGCCAAGAGATTGATTAAAGAAATGTAAAGACAGATATATATCCTGAGAAAATAATATTTGAACATGAAACAAGAAATGGAGTACAACCTGATTTCACAGCCTGCATAGGACCAACCTAAGCTAAGGTGTCATTTCGTAATTCAGTCACTTGTAGCTTGGGCACATGTGTGTCATAGGACAATCCAGTTATTGGTCCATGCATTCATGTTTTGCTTTCTACTGCATTTGCCATCCTAGTTAGTTGATGAAAATTCTAAATTTACCCTTCCTTCTCATTTCTCATTAGAGTACCTAGATTACAATCCCATTCTGGGCATGACTTTTGTAGACCTGAACTTACATCCTCAGTCTTGCATGCCAAGTGGTTTTACTCACTGAGCCACACTTCCAAGATACAGAGAGTAGTTTTTTTTTTGTTGTTGTTGTTGTTGTTTGTTTTGGTGTGTGTGTGTGTGTGTGTGTGTGTGTGTGTGTGTGTGTGCAAGTACTTTTAAGTCAGGCCACCTGTAGTATTTTGTTAGGATGCCTAAAAGCAACTTGAATCACTCAGCTATGGGAAGGAGGAGGAGGAGGAAGAGGAGGAGAAGCAGGAGGAGGAAGACTGTTGACCTAAGAATAACAAATATGTAAACTAGTTCCAAATTAAATTTTACTAGGATTAAAACAGTAGAAAACCTATCACATTTTGAATCTTATCACAGAACTTTTTGTATATTTGGTGGTGGTTTGATTGAGAATGGTCCCATAAATTCATGTTAGTAACATAGTATGAAGGTCTCATTATTTTTGTTAGGTACATACATGAGGCTTGGAAATAGGGAGTGGAAATGTCAACTTCCACAAGGAGATTGCATTTGATTCCTATCTAGAATTGAAGGCATCCTTCCTGAGAGTAATCGTTGGCATGTTGGGAAAGAGAACTAAAATACTGCCATTCAGAAAGTAAGACTCACTTGAGTGTGATACATCTTCTGTAATGGTTTTGAATAAGAAATTTATCTCATAAACTCAGCATCTGAATATTTGGTCCCATAGTGGGGCTGTTGGTTCTGTCCCACTGGTTCCACTGGAAAAAGTACTCAACTGGCAGGAGGCTTTGAGGTTTCAAACCTTTTACTACTCTCTGAATTCTTCTCCCTCTCCCTCTCCCTCTCCCTCTCCCTCTCCCTCTCCCTCTCCCTCTCCCTCTCCCTCTCCCTCTCCCTCTCCCTCTCCCTCTCCCTCCCCCTCCCCCTCCCCCTGTCCCTCCCCCTGTCCCTCCCCCTGTCCCTCTGCCTCCCCCTGTCCTTCTCCCTCTCCCTCTCCTTCTCCCTCCACCTCTCTCTATTTCTCCCTTAAACAGCTTGAGACTTTTTTCTGCCTAGAATATGTTGCAGCCAAGAATAAGCTGGGTTTTCTCATATCATCCAAATTAATTAAGACAATCCCCCATCGACTATTCCCCATAAAAAACTCAATATTGGCAATCCCACACTGAGATTCTCCTCCTAGTACCCAAGTCAAAATCAACAGCTTAAGGCTCTGAATCCTGTGGATAAAAGACCTTCCCATCTGCTATGGTAGCAACCAGTGAACCTAGGAAAGATTTTTCAGGGGGCTTTGTGTTTTCCCCTCCAGAAATAAACAGAAAAAAAAAACCCAAATGGCCTTCTGGCAACTGTGAGTTGGGGTGTGGAAGCAGCTGTGGCCCTGGGAGGATCATGAGCAGCACTTTTAGAGCATTTAGTTTTCTTGACACCAAGAAAATTGTGTTTTCATGATGTTTATCTTTATATTGTCCCCTCTCAGTAGATGAAAGGAAAGGATATGATCTGCAGAAGGGGCAGAATCTTGATCCTTATTTCCTTTAATTCAGGGTGAGAGGTGGGTCCTTAAGTGAAAATTCTGCTTCTGCTGCACTGTGACAGATTTGTGTCCAGTAAGAGGATACTGAAGGTGTGGAGCACACCCCTGCTGAGTGAATTCTCACTTTTTAGTTTTGAGCACTGAGCTCCTGGGACAGCGTTACACTGTTACAGTGCCAGGTTCCTAACAGAGAGGCTTGGTGAGGTGTTTGCCTGCAAATGGCATGACTTACTTTCACACATGAACAGCTGGAATGAGAACTGTCAGTGTAGAAGGGCCCATTCTTAAAGCCATGAATGAACTAGATCCATACCTGGTTTGTTTTTCTTTGCATTTGGCTCAAGACTCACCACATAGCTCTGTTCAGGCACATGATAGGTGTGTTTTCATAGGTTTCTTGAAGGGTTTTATTCATTTCCTCCTTAAGGAGTGTTATCATATTCATAAAGGCAATTTTAAGTTATTTTTTTTGTCATCAGTTATGTTAAAATACTCAAGGCCTGCTGTGGTAGGATTACTGGCCTATAGTGAAGATATTATCCTGAGTGTTATTGATTTTGTTTTTATGCTGGTATTTAGCCTTCTGCTAGGTACTGATATCTAGTCTTACCTTTGTTGTGTGGCTAGTTAATTCCTTAGTTTCTGTTGTCCTCTCCGGTTCTTAGGTAAGTGTGGTAGTTGTGTGTTGTGTGGTAGAAAAAGTTTCTGGAATCCAGATAGGTGTATGCACAACGTGTTCTACATAGAATATCTTTAAGGAGGAAATGAATAAAATCCTTAAAGAAACCTATGAAAACACAAATACTGAAAGAAAATTAATAAACCTTTTCAAGATCTGAAAGTAAAAATATAATCAATAAAGAAAGCCCACATGAAAGAAAACCTAGGGAACAATATTTAGGAACTCGAGAGGAAAATCTCACAAATGGAACACAGCATATGGCAGAGGGAATGTCAGACACTGAAGACAAGAAATAGATATCTTGGTCAAAAAATGTTAAATCTAAAATTTCCTAGACAAAACATCAAGGAAATATAGGACAGTATGAAAAGAGTAAATCTAAAAATAAAAGAAATAGAGGAAGGAGAAAGACCAGAGGCAAAGGCAAAGAAAATATTTTCATCAAAATCATAGAAAAATTTCTTACCCTAAATTAAATGCTTATCAAGATACAAGTACAAATAACACCAAATAGACTGGAGCCAAAAACAAAGTTTCCTTGGTCCTTGGTCACATGAAGGTTGGATGCTCCAGGGTAGGGGAATTCAAGGGTGGGGAGGTAAGAGGGTGTGGGTGGGTGGAGAAACACACTCACAAAAGCAGGAAGAAGGGGGTAGGTTAAGGGGTTTCTGGGGGGTGGGGAAAGAGGATAACATCTGAAATGTAAATAAATGAAATATCCAATGAAAAAAAAAAGAAAGTCCCCTTGGTACATAATAATGAAAATACAAAATATGTAGAACAAAGAAATAATATTAAAAGTTTCATGGAATAAACATTAAGTTACATATAAATGTAGATGTATTAGAATAACACCTGAATGCTCATTGGAGACTCTAAAAGCCAGAATGGCTATAGAGATGTTCTGCAAATACTAAGAGACAACAGATGGCACCCCAGACTATGATAGGTAGCAAAGTATTAAATTGCAATAGATGGAAAAAATAAGACATACCATGATAAAATCAAATGACAGAAATGCTTATCTACAAATCATACCCTATAGAAGGTGCTAGAAGGAAAATTTTAACCTAAGAAAGTTTATAACACTCAATAAAACACAAGGCATAAATAATCAAAGATGAACAAGTCAAAAGAGAGAAAATGTACACACACACACACACACACACACACACACACACACATACACACAAACACCTAACAAACACAAGCATTACCAGAATAACAACAACAATAAAGTAACAGGAATCAAATAAAACTGCTCATTAATATTTTTCAACATTATCAAATAACATGGCACACTGATATCTTTCAACACTAATGTTCTTAAATTTACAACAAAAAGACACACACTAACAAATTAGATGCAAAACCAGGTCCATTTTCTGCATCATCCAAAAAATGTACCCTAACACCAAAGATAGACATTACCTCAGGGTAAAAAGTTGGGAAAGATATGGACCTAAGAAGCAAGATGGTATAGCCACTGTAATAGCTAAGAAAACAGAGTTCAAAACCAAAACCAATCAAATTGGGCATGACATACTCACCAAAGAAAATATTCCCCCAAATGACACTTCTATTATTGACATCAGTGTTCAAAACACATGAGAACCCCATTTTGTAAAAGAAACACTACTGCAGTATGAATAATATGTTGACCCTCACACATTGATAGTGGAAAATTTTCCTTCAGTACTCCACTGTCACCAAAGATTTGCTCATCCAGTCAAAACCAAACAGAAATACTGAAGTCAGTAGATACTATATTTAGAAAACATTTCACCAAATACAAAAGAAAATACCTTCATCCCAGCTCTTCATGGAAATTTCTCAATAATTGACTATATACTTGACACAAAGCAATTTCCAACAGATGCAAAAATATTCAAATAACACCCTGTACATTATCTGACCAAGATAAATTTAAGCTGGAAATCATAATCATAAGGAACAGAAAGCTGAACAACTCATGGAAACTGAATACCTCACTACCGAATTTAAAAAAAAAAAAGGTTCCAGGCAGAAATTAAGAACTAAATTGAAGATTTTCTATTATTGGAAAAGAAAGACAGCATAAAAAAATAATCTTATGGCATACAATGAAGGCAATTCTAACAAGCAAATTCATACCAAATTCATAACACTAAGTAGCTACATAACAACTATTGAAGACAGCTCATACTAATAACGTAACACAATAGTACACACATCCTAAAAATATAGAGAGCAAGAAATAATCAGTTTCAGTACTAAAATCAATAAACTAGAGACAAAAAACAATCAATGAAACAAAGAGTTTGTTCTTTGAAAGAATAAAAAAAATTGCAAATTCTTATGCAAATTAACTATAAGAGAGAGATACAAGATCAAAATTGACAAAATTAGACATAAAATGGGGGATATAAGCACAGATACCAAGGAATACCAGAGAATCAGAAGGATGTGTTTTAAAATCCTGTACTCTACCACATTGGAAAACCTGAAATAAATGGATACTTTTCTCAATACATACAACTTAACAAAGTTAAATAAAGATCAGATAAGCAATTTTAACAGACCCATAAAGCCTAATGAAATATAATTAGTAATTAAAGCTCTCCACCCACCTCACCCTCAAAATAATCCCATGACCAGATGGTTTTAGTGCAGAATTTCACCAAAATTTCAAAGAAGAGTTAATTCCCAATACTTCTCAAGTTATTCACAAAATAGAAACAAAAGGACCACTACCAAGCTCATTTTACAAAGCTAGAGTTACCCTATTACCCAAGCCACACAAAGAGTATCTCATAAAATACAATTACAGGTCAATTGCCTTTATGAATATAGATGCAAAGTTTTTCAACAAAATAGTTTGAAATTGAATATAAGAACACCTGAAGAAGTACATCCATGACCAAATAAGCTTCATCTAAGAGATGCAGAAATTGTTTAACATACATAAGTCAATTTCTGTATTCACTGAAAGAAAAACATACTTAGTCATCTCTTTAGATACAGAAAGGGCTTTGACAAAATCTCACAGCCCACACTGATAAAAGTTCTTGAGACATTAGAGAAACAATGGGCATACCTCAGTGTATTAAAGCCAGTTTCCCACAAACCCACCAACTAGGATGTACAGAAAATAAATGTAATTCACTAAAGTCTTGAATATAATATGGTTGTCCTCTTCATCTATATCTATTCAATATAGTAGTTGTAATCTTAAATAGATAGGAAGGGAAAAAGTCAAATTATCTTTATTTCCAGAAGTTAAGATACTATACATAAATGACTATTAAAATTTATTCACAAAATTCCTTGAGCTGCTAAACATTTTTAGCATATTTAAATAAAAAATTAACTCACAAAATTTAGTAGCTCTCCTGTGTAAAAGTACAAATGAATTGAGAAAGAAATTATGGCAGCACTTTTTACAATAGCCGCAAATGATATATATTGAATAATTTTAACCAAGCAACTTAAAGACTTTTATGATAAAAATGTTGAAGTATTGAAGAAAGATATTGACTAAGGTAGAGAAGATAGAAAAATATCCCATATTCATGGATCAGTAGAATTAACATGATAAAATGGCCATCCACCCAAAAGCAATCAATAGATTCAGTCCAATCCCTATTAAAATTCCAACACAAGTCTTGACAGATCACAAAGCCTGCTAAGCCGTGTAAGTGATAGAATGGCATAATTCTCATCCATGGAACAGAGCCAGCCGGGTGTAAGCCTCCATGAATGTTGATGGTTGCTTTGGGAGTACATCATAATGTACATATTTTACTTTCCTGCTTTGAGGAATGTCCCCTCTGCCTAGGTTAATGACTTCATGATAATCAGAGACAGCAGGAGTCTGGGAGCCATGGATGTGTCTAATGTCTCAGCAAAATGATAGAATGCTGTGACTTTCAGGACAGCCCTTAAGGCTGTGAGAAAAAACTCTGAAAACATGAGTTCAAAAATAAATACTTGTTCAACCACACAAAAACAGAAGAATACAATATGAATTGCATAAGTAGCTTTACAGAGCAGAGTTGCACTATGATACTGCTTGCCAGAAAGATGCTAAAGAAGGATTGATTTACAGAGAACTAACCACAGGGCAAGATTCTACCCAGCTAAGTTTTTTTTTTTTTTTTTTTTTTTTTTTTTTTTTTTTTTTTTTTTTGTTGTTGTTGTTGTTGTTGTTTATGCTCACAAAAGCAGGTAAATCCTTGAGTTCAAGGTCAGCCAGGGACACAGGGAATTTAGGTGGAAGCTCAAGTTTGGTAGAAATGACAATTTCAGGGCAGGGTCCCATCCAGCTATCTTATTGTCTGTGTGCTTGCTGTCTCTTTTTAAGAATCAAGGGACTGGAGTCATGGAATTCTGATTTATGATAATCAAAAGGGAATCTGGGGTAATGACTAAATTGATATGTAGACAAAAAACTGGATAGTTGATCTGCAAGAGATGAACAATCCAGAGAGTTTTTAGAATAGCAAGAAAAAAACTATCTTGAGCAGAACAGAATGCAGAAAGTAGTCTAAAAAGCTATCCTGAGCAGAACACAGGGAGAGAACAATCTTCAAAGCTATCTCAAGCAGGACATAGGTCATCAGTTTAGACTCACAATTTAATTTCAAGACTTTTGTTGCTCCCAGACCATCCATTCTCTCAGAACCCATCTCTACACCAAGGCTGATCCTTGGCAACAGATCTTGGAAAGAAAAATTTCAGCCTAACAAGGAAACAACCCACCCCACACACACAAACACACACACTACCACCACCACCATCATCATCACCACCACCATCAACAAACAAAGCAAAAGCAAGCAAGCAAGCAAGCAAGCAAGTAAATAAACAATTAAACAAATAAAAACAGAAAAATCCCTTATAATAAAGGAACTACTGGAGGAATCATTGTCCCTGATTTCAAATTGTATTAGAGAGTCATAATGGTAAAACAGTTCAGTATTAGCACAAAAACAGACATATTGACTGAATTGCCTACTAAATTAGATGGCTGCATTAGAAGAATCTAGATAGATCCACACTTATTGTACTGCACAACATTCAAATCCAAATGGATCAAAGACCTCAGCATAAAATTAGATATACTGGAGTTAATAGAAAAGAAAGTGGGAATTAGCTTGAACAGGAAACAAATTTTTGAAAAAAACACCATTAGCACAGGTCCTAAGGCAAACACTACTAAAGACCAGCTGTGACAGCAGAGACAGGCAGTTAATGAGGGGTTAATATTGACAGTAACTGATGCAGGTGTATCCAGATATCTACAGGGGCTGCAGCAGTTGGGGAAATCAAGTGTGTACGTGCACACACACACACACACACACACACACACAAATGCATACAGAATAGATGAAGCCAGGACAAGCCTCAGTGATTTATTTCCTCTCTTAACCCCCTTTTTATACCCTTAGAGACAAACTTTTTTCTATTAGAAAGAAAATAATCTCATAGCAAAAAGTTACACATTTTCCAGAGATAATTACCATAAAACACATCCATCAAAAACAAATCAAGATCACTGCGCAAAAGAAAATTACAACAGGATATTGATTATCTATTTCTTATATGAAACAAATCTTAACTAAACAATTCTCATCCATCTTTCTCTCCAAAAACTCAAAGTGACCTCAAAGCAGTACATTTTAGTCATTGATTAACAAAGTTTAAATAAGCCAATTTTATGACAGCAAACTTTTTTCTATGCTTGGTTGACATTAACTTGTACTTACTAAAAGTGAATTATCTTTCTTACATCTTATTTTGGGGGTCTGATTGACTAAACTGGCTAAACCATGTTTTTTGTTTTTATACTCATAAAGGAATTATTTGAGCTTTATTATAACCTTATTATTTCCTGATACACTCCAAAAACCTGTTACCTCATCCCTAGATCACAATGTCAAGAAAATAACAGTGTATTCTTACTTTGATCATGAGCTTGTCTTAAACCTATTTTTTTCTTAGCTTTACATGCTTATCATGCATGTTCACTGTACTCCTTTCTCTAATTCAAACAGCTTTTCTCGTTCTATCAACCATTAAAACTTTTTATCAACTATTCTAATTTCCTAACTTTATATTTTCGATAAACTTCCTTAACTTCCCAAAATTATTTAAATCAAACTAACCCCACTTTTTAATTACTTAAAAACAGTCAGAAATTCTATAATATCGTCAATTCATCTAGAAAGCATTATCTAAAGAACTTTTATTCATAATAATCTGCAAAAAGCTTGCTCAATAGGAGCCTGTCACCCAGGCAAGTGATAAGTAGTGAGGTCTCCTGGTGTCCATTCACACCAAGTCAAGTAAATGAGGAATGTGGCAGTGACAAACAGGAGAAAGCACAACAGTAGCAAGAAGCATCCTGGGACAAAGTCTCTGGGTTCATGACATACCAGAGCTCACCCATCCCAGCTGATCAGGATGGTAAGCCATCTCCAAGAAACTTACTTGACTACTGCAGCTCTTTCTGCATGTCATCTGACAAAATGCTTAGTGAGATGTCATGAAACTGAAAAATCTTCTTTATATTAAAGGCCAATGTCATTAGGACAAAGCAGCAGCCTACAAAATGGAAATGGATTTTTATCAAATCCATATCTGTAAGGAGCCCCATTATAATCTGCCACCCCAAGTTGGCGCTAGCCTCGTGTCTTCTCCAGATGTAAACAATGATCTGCGCAGCTGCTAGGCAGAAAGGCGTGCCAAAGTCACTGAATGTTGGGTGATGAGCGAACAGCCAATCAGAAGTGAATACGTCACTCTAGACTGTACTTAAGCCAGGCCCCTTCCACAGCTCTTCCCTTCCGCTCCTCTCCGTGTTTTTCCACGTGTGTGAGACAGATTAAAAAGCCTCGTTTTGCAGTAACTACCCGATCTCTGCGTCTCGTGCTTTCTCTCCCACGGATGCTAGGCTCAGGGGTACGCGTTAGACATATCTAATAGAGAACCAAAAAGAAAAAAAAGGCAAAAATAAACTAGATATCAAGAAAACATATAATCTAATTAAAAAAAAAAAAAACCAGGGTAGAGATCTTAACAGAATCTCAATAGAGAAAACAGAAATTGCTGAAAACAGTTTAGAAAGTTCAAGATTCATCGGGGAAATGCAAATCAAACTACTTTTAGAGTTCATTTTATACCTGTCCAAATGCCTAATATCATGAAAACAAGTGTCAGTTCATGACAGTGAGACTATAAAGTAAAGGGAACACCCATTCATTGTTGGTATGGGTACAAACTTGTACAACTTCTATAGAAATGAGTGTGTGGCTTAGTCAAACTATGGTAAGATCAAACTATACAACTTTTGGGTATAAACTAAAAGAATGTTTCATCCTACTACAACAACTCTCTGTCAAACACATTGACAGCCACTTTGTTAATAGTACCCAAAAATTATAAGTGAGCTAAACATCTCTCAATAGATGAATGAATAAAGATGATGTGGTACAACTACATAATAGAATATTTTTCAACTGCAAAAATAAATTAAATCATAAGTTTTCAGGTGAACAGATGGAAAAAATATCATCCTAACATAGAAAGAAAAATATAATATGTATTTGTTTTTATTTAAATATTAGCTAAGTTAATGGTAACCATGCTCCTGTCCATGGAACCACAGTGGTTAAATGTAGAGTAAGAGACTAGGACTTATTATTGTTCATCCTACAAAAGGGAAATTGAATACATAGTTCTGAACAGATGAGAGCAGTTGAAATGGAATAAGAAATTGGAGAGGGTAATGGAAGATGAGAACTAGGAAGGATGTCCAGTAAAATATAGTTACTATTTAGGGCAATTTAAGAAGTATTATGGAAATTTCATATAGCTTCACAAAATATATACACATAGGAGGTCAATCTAAATGTACTCTCTAATGGAGGATACCAATCACCAATTGTCCATCTCTTATCACTAAAAGAAGACTCCTGTACTGTGAATGAATTTAACTGAGATGTTTGTCAGTTGGGTCTCATGGGAACATACAAACAACTAAGGGTGGTGCTAAGTGTTTGTATTGCTGAAAACCATTGCTACATAATTCATTGAGTAGGGAGAATTCTCTCTGGTTCCTATGTAGAGCATTCATTTATATGATCTACTGTTTTTGGTATAGGAAGGAACTTAGCATGCTACCAAAAAAGAAACCAAAGCGCCAACCAAACCACAGAACTTTTAGGTCTACAATAATATCCTGCAGCACATGACAGTACAAGAGTGGCACAAAGCTTGAGGAAATAATAAAGCTATATCTGACTTGATTTAGACACATTCCATGAAATGGAACTATTACGGTTGTCAGGAGCAGATCCGGCTGAAATTGTAGTACTTCTTTTAAAAATGGTGAGATTGTGACATTATGGATAATTAATGAAGATTGACAAAAAGCTTTTAGTAACTAGTTGGGCAAAATAAGTAGCATATATCTAGGTTGGGTATTGTGTCATGCTTCTGATTGAGCATTACCAAACTTATAAATCCTTTAATTAACATTTAATAAAAAATTTAAAAAAATTGTATAAAAGCAAAAAGGAAAGGGGGGCATGGGACAGGGCTTTTCTAGGGAGGGGAAATGGGGAAAGGGGATGGCATCTGAAATGTAAATAAAATATAAAATGAAAAAAATTAATAGCAAATATTTGAAAAGCAAATATTTAGATCTTGAAAAAAATAACTATTTGAATTATTCCATGTGTTGTAAAGAAAACACTAATTCCAGAGGCACTAACATTCTATACTGATGTAAACAAGATGGAGATGGCAGGTTATAAGTCAGACAAAATAAGAAAGGTGATTAAAACCTTGCTTAAACCTCAGTTCAAAAATCAGAATTGTATGCAATCTATATGGTATTATCAGATTATGCAGAATCTTATAATATAATTACTGATTCTTTATATGCAGAAGACTGGTTTTGAATATAGAGACTGCTTAATTTGTACCTAATAATTCACAATAATCTTTCTTTTTATCCGATTAAAACAAGACATCAGAAGTAGAAACTATCCATTACATATTATTCATATTATTTTTCATACAAGTTTGCTATGCCCATTACTTCAAGGGAATGAGGAAGCTTACCAATTACTAACAAGAAGTTATGTTAGAAGTCTGAAATTTTCATGAGAAACATCATATTAATGGAAAATATTTAAAGAAAAAAATGTCAATCACTTTGCAACAACCAAAGAAATAATAATTTAAAAAATGCCCTATATATTCTCCATACAAAAATCCTCCATTACCTGCTGGTAGTAACCCTTGGGGTACCAAAAGAAATGACATTTGGCACATGGATGTTATTTCTTTTGCAGAAGGTGAAAAAAGTATATATTTCATACCATTGGCATATACTCAGGGTTTCAATTGGTAACTTTTAAGTTCTGTAAAGGCTGATTGTATAATTACATACATATTGGAAATAATGACAATTATGGAGATGCCTGCACAAATTAAAACTGATAATACTCCTGCATATGTATCCAATAAGAAGCAATTTTTTGCATATTACAATCTGAAGCATGTTACTGATATACTATACAATCACACAGGTCAAACAGTTATGGAAAGAGCCAATCATCCTTTAAAAGAGATGTTTATTAAACACAAAGAAATAGTAAAAACCAGAGATTGACTAAATAATGCCTTGTTAATTCTATTGTTTTAAATGTTGGTGAAAAAGGAGCAAATACAGATGAGAGACACTAGGTTATCAAAAGAACTGAAGAATTAGGCCAACCAGTACACTATAAAAATCTGTTGGCACTAGACTGGAAACCTGTAAATGTCTTAAGATGGGATTATGGTTATGCTTATGTATCTAAAGGGAATGAAAAAATATGGTAACCAACAAAACTTATAAAAATTACATCAGACCAAGGTCTTAGTTGGGGTTTTCCTGCTGTAAACAGACACCATGACCAAGGCAACAATTTTTTTTTAATTTTTTATTAGCTATTTTTTATTTGCATTTCAGATGTTATCTGCTTTCCTGGTTTCCCCTCTCAAAACCCCCTATCCCATCCCCCCTTCTCCTACTTCTATCAGGGTGATCCCCCACCCACCCACCCCCTTCTGCCTCTGCACCCTGGCATTCACCTACTTTGGGGCATTGAGCCTTCTCAGGACCAAGGGCCTCTCCTCCCATTTATGCTAGGCAATGCCATATTCTGCTACATATGTGGCTGGAGCCATGGGTCCCTTCATGTGTACTCTTTGGTTGGTTATTTAGTCCCTTTGAACTCTGGGGGATATCTGGTTTGTTCATATTGTTATTGTTCCTATGAGGCTGCAAACCCCTTCAGCTCCTTTAATCTTTTCTCTAACTCCTCCATTGGTGACCCCGTGCTCAGTCCCATAGTTGGCTGTGAGCATCCACCACTGTATTTGTCAGGTTCTTATAAGGACAATATTTAGTTGGGGATGCCTTACAGATTCAGAAGGTCAGTCCATTATCATCATGCTGGGCCATGGCAGCACCCAGAAAGACATGGTACAAGAGGAGCTGAGAGTTCTACATCTTCCTCTGGAGGCTATTAGCAGAATACTGACTTTCAGGCAGCTAGGATGAGGGTTTTAAAGCCCACACCGACAGTGACACACCTACTCCAACAGGGCAACACCTCCTAATCATGCCATTCTCTCAGCCAAGCATATACAAACCATAACAAAGGGAAAACCTTTTATCAGCTGAGACATGAATGTCTTCACAAAGCAAATTGCCCAGGTGATTCATTCTCAAATACACTGTCAGTTACTGTTTTTTTTTTTTTTTTGAAAATATGTATATATGTTAACTTCAATAGGGCTACCCCAACTGTTCAATAACACATAGACTGAGCAACACATGGGCTGAACAGATGACACGGAGACTGAACAATATATAGATTGGGCAAACAACACATTGAATAAATAACACAAAGACTGGATACCACTGAGACTGGACAGCAAAGGCTACAGTTAGCCTTTTTACGACTAACCATTTTTCCTTGGGTTCCCAACAGGAATTGTTTTCCCTAATTTAGTAAGAATCAGTTATAAGAAGACTGGTGTTCTGGTCCCTTAAATTGGGATGGATGGTTTTGGTCATTTAATATGTTATAGATGCTATTGTCTGTGGTGGTATGTTTTTTTTGGTTATGATAATGGAAAAAAAAACAAAATAAAATTGGTTAATTATATTTATAGAAATTTAAGCTTGTTTTTGACTATATTATACATAAGCCATGTATTTAAATTGTGCTATAAAGTTCTAGTTTTTTTATTCTTATAATTATTTCTATAGTGTATACATTGTTAATTTTTAGAAAAATCAGTTTTATAAACAGAAAGAGAGAGAGGAAATGGAAATATCTGGTTTCTTTGGGAACTCAGTTGTGTCATGTGATGTTTTTCTGGAAGCTGTCTTATGAAGGAATGTTTCGATGAAATAGACACATAAAAGGTTGTTTTACTGAGGCAGATATTTGAGAGGATACATGATGTTCGGAAAGAGTATAAGTATAACCTGACAGCACGCAAAGCTTTTGCATTGCGTTATCTTGCAGTACTGTGCTGGTCTTCGCTGACCTTTACTTGTTATGACTTCATGTTGAGAAAATCACTTAAGAATCAAAACTTAAAAACACTTAAGAACCCTTGTTAGAGTAAGTTTTGAAAAATCTAAGCCTATACATATCTCTTTTAGAATGTAGTATTTTTATTCCTTGCTCCCAACTGAAGTGTTCAGACTCCATATACCTCACAGTCTCCCTGGGGATTCTTTTTCAGTCTCACATCTAGTACTTCCTACAACTTGACTTAGCATTTCCTCTGTCTTCCTGGGACAGTGAGAGCTGAGTACATGTATTAAGCATATCCTCTTTTGAAATTATCTTTACTTTGCACTACTCTTAACTTCTAACTTTTATACAAGGAATTATAATATGATTTCCTTTACATTATAATTTTTTCTGTTTCTTTTTAAAATTTCTTTAAAATACATTTCAGATTTTATCCCCTCACCCCATTCCCCCCACTACCCAGGAACCCCCTATCCCGTCCCCCCTCCTGTCTCCACAAGGGTGTGCCCCTATCTACCCCCCTCCCCACCCTTGAATTTTTCCCCACTCGGTGTTCAGCCTTCATGGGACTAGGGATCTCCTCTCCCACCCATGACTGACAAGGCCATTCTCCCCTAAAGATACAGCTGAAGTCATGGGTACCTCCCTTTGTGCTCCCAGGTTGGTGGTTTAGACCCTGGGGAGCTCTGGTTGGCTGGCTCTGTTGCTCTCCTCTTGGGGCCACCAATCCTTTCAGCTCCTTCAGTCCTCTAACTTCTTCATTTTATACATTATAATTTAATTAGTATTATTTGAGTAATTACCAATCACTTTGAAACTTAAGCTTTCCTTCAATTTTTTGTACCTGGATAGGTGTTTCTTTTGCCACAAAGATGCTCCATGCTTCTTGTTTGAAATATCCCATTACTTCACTTGCCTTTGCAGTTATTCTTTTCTATAATTATTTTGTGCTCTAAAATGTCTTCTATCTTGCTATGTTTGTTTTATAATTTTATGTTCAAGACCTTTAAATGTACCCAAACTTTATTTTTTTAAAAAATTGTTATTACATCATTAATTCTTAGCTGTAAAACTCCTGATATCTGATGATAAAATGATACAATTTTGTCTTTTTGTTCTGTCTTGTTTTCAAAGAAAGAATCTGAAGTGTCCTCCATTTCAAATCTCATTTCCTACCACTGTGGTTCCCTCATTCTGTTTCTATTATATTGAAGGAACTCTAGTTGGAAATAGTATATATTTAATATGACAACAGCATTGTCTAGAAGCAAAAGAGTAAGAAATATCTTTCACCTTTAGAAATAAGAACACAGCACATTTGTCTTTCACACATGTAAGGAATTTCTGTCATCTAGACCTGTTTGACAGCTTCAACCATGCTCCTGAGAGTTAATTACTTTTCTCTGCTGTTTGTAGGTGAGTTGGGGTAAGAACTGAAGGTCTAATGTGTTTAAGGCTTAGTAGGGAATTCTCACTGCTGGATGACTTGAGTCATTTTCATGAGAATGCAGAAGCCACACAAATAATATCTCGTACTATCCATATCTTGCATTTTCTTTCAAGTTAGTTAGAACCAATTGGCTAAATCTAGACTTGGATTACAAAATAATGATTTTCAATGAGCCCCAATGCAATGGAGAGTAAACAATGAGCCTTGACTTTAGGATGTGTGACAATGTAGATTTAGAAGTAGATGGGCTCAAGATGATTAGCTACTAAGTTAATAGACATGACAATCTCAGATATTATTTTTTATTTATGTTATCTTCTGACCTATCCTCAGCCTGTTCAACACATTTTTTAAAATGAAGCTTTTGAGATTCCTAACCACAAAGCTAAAACTCTGACTTAAGTTTTTCAGTTTATATAGTTTCTGCTAGTCATGAATTCTCTGAATAATAAACCATCATGGGATTGAATAAGAATAATAAAGTATTTATTGCAAACATTAAATGAGAAAAGGCCCAGATTTAATGACCCTTAAATAGCCTATGACAATAGTTTATGTACACAATGGTTGCTAAGATAATGCTATAAGTATAATTATACTTTTCAGTCTTCATCCCATTATAAAATAAATGTTGAGATATATCACATTTCCCAAAGTTTCAACTAGCTTATAATCATACAGAATAAGTTGGGCTGTTTCTTGGATTTTCTTCCTAATGATTCAGTTTTGTCTTATACAGATATTATTAAAATGGAACTATAGATATCATCCACACATCATTACTTTTTATGAAAAATTGATTTTTCTCATATAGAACATCCTGATTATGTTTTCTCCTCACTTCACTCCTACACGTTTCTCTCTAGCCCTGCTCCCAAAGAGATCCACCATCTTCCTGTCTTTTATTAGAAAACAAATGGGCTTACAGGTGATTATGGTAATTAATATAATAAAATAAAATGTAAGGATAAATAATAAAAACAAAAAAAGAAGATATCAGAATAGGACAAACCCAACAGATGGAAAAGAGCCCAAGAAAAGGTATAAGTCACAGGTGTAGACTCAGAGCCTAACTCATCCCATAAAAACACAAAACTGAAAGAAATCATATATTTACAAATACAAGTAGGAGAGAGAGAAAATAAATAAACAAAACACACATTAATATATATTAATATCTGTGCATAAACATACATGTATATATAAAATACAATAAAATAAAATATAGAAAGAAAAAACAAAATAGAGAAAGAAAGAGCCCTAATATGATATTATGACACAAGGAAACTTCAGAGATTCTATTAAGTTTATGTTTGCCATCTACTGCTGGGCATGTAGCCTACCCTGAAGAGTAGTTTGTTTCTCTAGTAAAACTCTTTTATACAACAGTAAATTTTAATTTGAAATTTGTTTTATATTGGAGATTACTTCTGGGATATGTGTGGACATACATGCCCATTTCTCCTTTCAGTTTTAGGCCTTGTTCTTTGTGGTCACCCATGTAGTTTTGTATATGGGTTTCATCTCAGAGAATGGGTCTGAAGTCAAGTAGGATATGTTGGTTATTTCCACATGCTTTGTACCAGCATTGCTTTAGCATATATTGTTGGTAGGACACTACTGTAGATCAAAAGGTTTATGGCTGGATTAATGTTTAGGTTTCTGCTTTGGTAGTTTTCATAGCATCTTCCTATACCAAAGATACTAGCCCATAAAGGAGAAGGCTCTCTGTAGGCACCAGCTCGTATATGTTATCTTTAACAATGGAGTATTGCTTTTTGTGAAATTTGTGGAAAGCAACATATAGTCTTGTAATAGCCAGTGTTGTTGGGGGATTCTCATAGGACCCCTTTGGAAAGCCACTCAAATAACTTGTAACCTATCGCTGATACTGCTAGCTTCATTTGGCAAACAGAATCAGTTAATTAAACCCACTATTTGCATCCAGAATCCATAACATTTTTAGTCACAAATTATCTCTCCCATTAGGTCTTTAGTTTATCTTTTGATTGTGTGGAAAACACTGGCCAAAAGCGAGCTGGCAAAGCAAAGGTTTACTTTATTTTATACTTCCAACTCACAAGAAGTCATTGAGAGAAACCAAGGAAGGAGTTTGAGGCAGGCTATGGAGGAACATGATTACGTTCCTAAGCTTGCTCATCCTGCTTTCTTATACCACCCATGACCTCATGTCCAGGATTGGCACCACCACCTCAATCATCAATCATGAATATACCTCAAGAGACTTGTTTCCTGGCCAATCTGATGAAAGCAATTCTGCAATTGAGATTCCTTCTTTCCAAGTGAATTCAATTTCTGCATCAAGTTGACAAAAAATAAACACATACCTCATGAGATTTTTTTTCCTAAATAAGGTATATTGTTTCTAATACATGTAAAAAATGTTACTTCTTTCTGTGCACAACTTGAAGTTTTCTTGACTATTACAGATGGTCTGCTTCTCATGTTCTACAACATTTTTACTGTCTAGCAGATTCATCTTGTTTTCTGTAGTGTCGGCATGATTATCTTACTTTTAAGCAAAATGCTATCTGTCTAGAGTTTTGGATAACATACAAGGTCACCACACATGGAGTAGTATTTCAGAAATTTGAAAATAAACCACATGGAAAGGATGGACATATGCAATGTCCTGGGGTCTCTAAATCAAGATACAGATGGGGAAGTGGAACATTTTAGCCATGGTTCACCTATGAAGCACTTTTCTTATAAGAAAACCTAGAAATCTTTTTATCTTTTATATATCAATATTAATTATGCTTTGATGTTCAGTTGTTAATCTATTTTAAGGTTATTTACAGATCATTGGCTGGATTTCTATTTTTATATGATCATAAATATTCATCTACAAGCTTCTAAAGACTACTTGGAAGGAAATTGTGATTATATCATATTAAGCAAATTTAAATATCTAAATGTATATATTAATATGCATGTAGTTAACTCTTTTATATATCCCATAAGAAAATCTACAAATAGAAAAAAACACAGTAAATCTTTCTGAAGACTGTAATTATTTTTATGATATCATCAAAACATTGAAACCAGAAATATTTTTATTTTTTCCTAACAATAATGATACAGATAAAGTTTGATTATAATTTTTCTTCTATTATTAGTTTCTTACAATCACACTGGCAAATTTTCATTTAGTTTATTAAAAAAGTGTGTCTATTATACACTAAGACATTTTTATCAGACAATTGCGTAGAATTACACATAAGAGCTTCCTCACATGAAGTACCAAAATACATCAGTTTGCATGCATTAATAAACTCAGAGTCACCAGTAATACATCTGTGCTACATAAGGAAAAGCACTTAATTCCTTATGGTGTTATTTAACCTAGCACAAATCCATTCTGAATCCTTGTTCTTCCCACATCTTTGGTCTTCCTGTCTGTCTGTTGTATGTGTCTTATTCTGTGCCTACCTAATGGTTGTCTTGTAAATCTGTCTGTTCCTGTATTTTTGTGTGTCTGTGTGTCCCTATTAAAGGGCTTTGATCTGTCTCATTATTTGGTATAGGAAAAGCATATTACAGTCATAGAATATTGGTTGTTTTACAGAAACTTTAACTGAGTTTTGTTAGTAACTGACTCCAGTTTATCCCGAGTCAGATAACAACGGCAACAACAACGATGTTATCAAGTATTATCAGTATATTTTCTTCAACTTTTATAGTGCATGCTCATTTTATAAGATTGATTTGAATCTATATCAGCTCTTTCCAGCACTTACTGTGTTAACACACATAAATAGAGGCCTAGAAGAGTATATAACCTAAGATTACAAATATGTATTAGCTCCAATTATAAAAGTTGATTACAGGGGAAATGCAAAACTAGTAAAGTAGGTCATTGTATTGTTCCCTAAAGGCAGTTTAAACAAACAGGTTGAGTATACAGTAGGGTATCTTAATTTGTGAGTGGCCTCAATGTATATTATGACCTTGACTGTGAGGTCCAGCAAGAGTTATATTTTCTTTGAATGTAAGAGATATTTTCATAAGAATTCAGTAGGTAAGATTACATTTAAATCTGCTAATATGTGATTTACATGACACAACCAAGCATAGTCCTTTAAAATGAAAAATAGTAACTTATGATTCTTCACAAATATAGTATTGATAACCATGACTCTCAAGCTTAATTTAAAACAACATACAATTTTAGGCCAAGTTCCATGTATACATGGCATAGTATTATCTCACTTTAGAAAATACCAGTTTTAACACAAAAAAAGGCAAATTTTAATGAGATAAAACACCTTAATGTTTGGATGTCAATGAAAATGCATACATAAATAGGCAATGTAGAATAATTGTAAGGGGAAAAATCAACATGAAGACTAGGCTGGGAAAACTGCAATGTAGGATGTAGCTGAGGTGTAGGCACATTTTTAGTAAAAGTTTTCATCTTGTCTTACTCACAGCATAGTTCATTATCACCATAAACATAAGAAAATATGAGAAATCAATTTGGAGAGGTTAAAGACAGTTTTTGAGAACACAAAACAGATTTTATTGTACTTTAGAAATCTAAAAGCAGATAGAAATATTGTCACAAAATGGGAAATATGAATAGTCATATCTCTTGTTGGCTTGCTTTGGGTAAAATAAGAAAGTTATATGTCTTAATTTAATAGCATACTAAAAATATCCACAGATTGGGAATGATTCAGTAAGAAAAGCAGCCCATTTAAATGTAAATATAAGTTAATATGTCAAACAGACCTTTGATATAAGAGAAGAACATTTTCAGTGATTGTAGTAACATATCACATCTTCACAAGTAGTAATTTGCTTTACTTTTATATGGACTTTTTAAAATATTAAGGAATAAATTATTATTGGGCTTGAAATCTTTGACAGGAATATACTTCTCTCTGTGCATTGCACATAAATATAAAATTCAGAGAAGGATGTACTTGCCTGCAAGGAAGTAAATTTAAATATCCAACTTTGTAGAACAGATAAATCAAGGAGCAACTGTTTATATTTTAAAAGATTCATGGAGGGCTACAAAGACGGTTCAGTAGATAATAGCACTTTTTCCACTTTCAGAAGACCTGAGTTTGGTTTCTAGTAACCCAGACCTAGAAAGTCAAATGTCAACATATTTCTTTTATGTGTGTATTGTAGATTTTGAATTTTAGCTTTGTTTATTTAAATCAAATGACTATAAAGACCAAGAAGAGAAAAAAGGCCATGGTGGGGATGGGGGAAAAGGAACATTAAAGAAGAGATCTGGTAGAACATGAGTGCTAAGAAACTATATGTGTGGATGCTTGGGGTAGAAAGGTTTATATGAGATGGGATAGGAGATAGTTTAAAAGACAGTGGTGTGGGTGAAAAGTTAGCGAGAACTGGGTAAATGTAAAGAAACCACATGGAAGTTTACTACTTTGTAAACTAACATAAAAAACATTTAAAACAGCAACAGAAACAACAACAAAACAAAACAAAAAAACAAAAGAAAAGAAAACTCCAAGTAGAGGTAACATATAGTAAGAAGTTAATGCCATTTCCAAAAGGCATGAGTTATTAAACAAAAAACCTATGTGCCAGTTCTTTGGCATCTCCATAGGAACTTCTGTTCAGGAATAATCCAAAGGCTGCCAAATTTATGCATGGTACAGCATTCCCATTGCCTGCCAATTGAAATATGACATTAAGACCATATTGCTGAAGACACTATATTCGTTTATATATCTTTGTAAAGGATTATGGAGAACCCATGAATAGACTGAACTAAGAGCTTCATCCCTTCTGACTCACTTTCATAGTGCTGGAAGTTGCCATCTACTCATCAGGGGAAAAAGCCAGAAAAAGCCTTCTCCAACTTTAGATTTAGATAGTAAGAAAGAGCTATCTTATGGTCCCCTGAG